>NC_142936.1:67020078-67050078 GCF_046866305.1 Octopus bimaculoides | reverse complement strand
ACACGCACATATAAAAACTATCTTCGTACTCGTTAGATTGTAAATTTGGGCCTTCTCCCTCTCATCCATTTATTCATACTACCTGCTGATATCAACGTTCTAAAAGGTTAGTATACAACGCGTCATCACTCACTCAGCTTTTTTTTTCTACGTTAGTCTAATGTATGTACTTCACCGGATTGCTTAATTCTAACTTCATGTATGTACTTCTTGGGAATGGGTTAAGCTAGCGTGATCGATGTAGGCCCAATTTTAGCCTGATGAACCTTGGTTTAATGGATGAACTCACATATACACACACACACACACACACACACACACACACATATATATATATATATATATATATATACACGTACATAAAAGTGTGTGCATATGCTGTTATATAATGTTATTTTTCATTTCTATCGCAAATGCGGGAGAAAACCCCTGGTAGGTTATTTTCATGTATACTGACAGCACCGGAGAAATATAGCCTCAGTCGTACTTCCCGAAACGGTGGTGAAAGATTCCGTAAGCAAATGGATGACATTGTCCGCTGTTTTCCTTGAGGTTATAGAAAAGATTGAATATACATAATTCCAACATGCCATCCAGTTAGAAAATTATAATGAAAATATCGGTCAAATTAGTGGCAAAAATATTTGATGAATAGGTAGCTAAAATTGACACTGACTAAAAGTAACAATTATTGTCGATTATGGATAATTTTCATTACTTTTTTTTTTATTTTTTTTTTTACAACAAATCAGGTAACCAACTCCGAACATGTACCAGGTTTATTCTGAGTGGGCTTTTATGAGTGGTTGGCAATACGAATACTGTCTAGTGTGTTCTTTTCATTCACTTTGCTACTGCACCGATTTTCATCCTATTTAAGCTGTGTACCATGTTCTCTATAATATTGATGTTTCATATATTTGAAGGAACTGAGTTTCTAAGGTTTGATCATGATTTCACCACAGATACTGTCATAAGTATTCATTGCACTTTATCTGTGATTACATGTATATTTTTCTCCTTTCTATTCATCAATTTTGTGGGCATTGTAACGGATTATGGGCACAACGTTTCTTCATGAGTTACAGATTAAAAGAAAAGAAAACTTCTAAATAGGATACTTCTATAATATTTTATTGCAATTGAGCCTGCTGTAATATTTTCTTCGCTTTTCTTCACAAATTATCCATGAATTCTTAACTGTCAATAAAACGTCTGTTTTATATGGGTTTCCTGCTGCCTGTGATTTATGTGAGATGCAACGATAGATTTCACTGAAGTAGCGTTTTTTAATTTTTTTATTTTTACTAATATCTATATTCCAAAACGAAATAGATATATTTCGACCAAAATACCCAGGGAATAGCCTTAATAGGCAGATTTACACCAGAAGTTTCAAATCTCAAGTAAATCCAAATGAAACCAACCATTCCGACGACTCAATCAACTGGACGAAGCACACTGAACTTCTAGAGAAATAGCTACAACAATATATACAATGATATATTGTATGTATTTGTAGATTCTTTTATTTAGAAACTTCTAGAAATATAATCGCTAATCACATACATTGTTACACAAGATCTATCTATTCCTTATCTATGATGGAGATGCAGAGTCTCATTATACGGAAATTACACGCTGATTGAGTTTGATATTTTAAAAATCTTTACTCTTCGTATATTTATTTACTTTTAAAATTCTAGTTACTGTTGCTTCTACCTATGACGTTAATGGTGTAGCTGACGATGTCGGTGATGATTTTTTTTTCAGCCAAGATCAGCCCTAACTAAGCAAGCAGACTTCATTCATAGCTTTCTCATCCTTATTTCGGACTTAGTATATCTCGGATTATATTATCCATTGTTGTTCTCTTTTCAAAACAGATAACTACTGATGGAGATATAGCTGCCATTAAATTAGCTGACTGAAACTTGCTCACTGACGAGTATTGTATTCTAAGAATAAAATATATTTCATCATAACGGTACAGTTGATATCGATTGCATTTGAACTAAAAATGTTAAGATCCAGGACAAATAATGTACGTTTGCATGTCTGACACTCGCATAATTCTGCCAAACGACGAGGATGACAGTGTTTCTTAGCATGAACATAAATTTGCTAGAGGTGGCTTATAATCAGTTGAACCAATCCCAATATGTGAATAATTGGTCCATATCTTCTTAACCCTAGTAATAGTGAGAGTAGAGATGAGAAGAGAAGTCAACTGAAGCAGTGTTTAAATCCCATCAGTGTGTGATTAATATAGATATTTGTTAGTGCTGCAGGCTGATAATGGTTATTGAAGGAAACAAAAGATAAAAGTAAAGTGCAATATGAAAGGTGATTTAGGACGTAATTAAAGAGAGCAGCAGAAAAGATTCAATTCCTGTGTTAAGATATTCTGTAATCTTCCGACGAAAAAGTAATTTGAAGAGAAGTTTTGGATTGAAAGTAGTGAGAATCTAATTAGATTGTACTGTGTATCGCTTTGTTAAATTAAATTATGTTAGTGTTAACATTAGCATAATTTTATTCGGCATTACAAAAAGGAAAAAAAAAAAGGAAAAATACTCTACTTTTATGTGTAGTGTGGCCCAGTGGTTCAGACATTCACTTGGCATTCATGAGAACCTGGAATCGACCCTTCTGCGTGGCATCATAGACAAGCGTCATGTTTATACAACCCCGGGTTAATTCATGTCTTCTGAATGAAATTAAATAAGGGCGAAAACTGCATGCAAGATGAATTGCACCTACTATTTGAAAGTCTAGCCAAGTCACACTACTTCTGATTCCGCTTCAGAATTATGTTTACACTGCACATGCCTGTGGAATACTCATCCATGAACACGCTAATTCAATAAGATGTCTAATTTACTTCATTGAAACTCGGAATTTCTGAGTGAGATCCAGTATAAGAAGCTAACCATAAATGATTATTAGATGACTATTTTGTGCATGTGTGTGTGTGTATACGAGGAGTACCCCCAAAATAACCGGAAACTTTCTCTGTAGGACAGACCTGTTGTAGTTCAAGCTTCCACCGCTAGAAGCCACTTGATGCAATCCTCGGGCAACAGCGTCGTTCAGTGGTGAAGTACTGCCATATAATGCGTCTTTGTTTTGATGTGCTTCTCCCTTATTCGTCGATTTTTGCGATTGCTGAAACGAAGGGTATTTTTTGTTTGTATGTATGTATGTATGTATGTATGTATGTATGTATGTATGTATGTATGTATGTATGTACATACATACATGTATGCGTGTATGTATGTGTGTATATTTTAGTATGTGGAGATTTGTATGTTTAATTTTATGTATGTCTACCCAGGCATATACTTGCATATCTAGACATGTTCATATATAGTTAAATGCTAAACCTCTAGGAAGTTTTACAGATTTTTACAGTTCTAGTGATGGCTTGGATCTGTAGTTTTCGAATCAGCTTTCTCCTTTCTGGTCTTGGGAAGCCTTGTTTCACAAGATTCGCATTTAGGCAGTCTGTTATATATCCCAGTGACCCAATAATTACAGGTGTATGTATGTAGGCATGTATGTATGCATGTGTGTATGCATTTGTATGTATATATATATTTTTTCATTTACACATTTCACTCATTTCACTACGGCCTTGCGCGAGCGCATCATTAAACGGTTTTAACCGAACAAATCAACCCCGACTTATAATTTGTAAGCCTTGTACTTTTTCTATCGGAGCTCTTTGGTCATCAATAGATGGTGGAAAGACCAACACAGACACAAAGGGACAAAAATAAACACCCCACAAACACAAATATCTATCTATCTATCTATCTATCTATCTATCTATCTATCTATCTATCTATCTATCTACATATACGTACATAAAAGTGTGTGCATGTGCTGTTATATAATTTTATTTTTCATTTCTATCGCAAATGCGGGAGAAAACCCCTGGTAGGTTATTTTCATGTATACTGACAGCACCGGAGAAATATAGCCTGAATCGTACTTCCCGAAACGGTGGTGAAAGATTCCGTAAGGAAATGGACGACATTGTCCGCTGTTTTCTTTGAGGTTGTAGAGAAATGATTAAATATACATAATTCCAACATGCCATCCAGTTAGAAAGTTATAATGAAAATATCGGTCAAATTAGTGGCAAAAATATTTGATGAATAGGTAGCTAAAATTGACACTGACTAAAAGTAACAATTATTGTCGATTATGGATAATTTTCATTACTTTTTATTTTTTATTTTTTTTTGCGACAATTCAGGTAACCAACTCCAAACATGTACCAGGTTTATTCTGACTTCATCTGCAAAGTACTGCTATGACAATATACTAAAAGTAATTATAAAGAACTCAGTAATTAAAATATACATGATTGTCTATTGATTGATGTAGGAATATAGATTCGTTGGGATAAGTTGTTTTCAAACTAGGCAGTAAACTTCCCTTCGGGGTTGTGAGCTTAGCGAGGTGACGGAGTACAAGAAATATCTATCGCATACTATAGAGTCTCCGAGTCTTTAGACGGTCCTCTAAAGCAAGCCAGTGAATGAGCATTTGTATGACTGCTCGAATTCTAGAAATATTAACCTATTCTCATTCAAACCTCATTCACGTGTAGAAACAATTAGTGAATTTTATACTTCTTTCACATGTTTCAGTCCCTGGACTACGGCCCTGCTGAGACACAGCCTTGAAAAGCTTAGTAGAATAATTTAAGCGATTTTTTGTCAGAGTTGTAGTATTTAGATCAGGTAAAATACTTAACTGTCTTGGTTCTCAACTACTTGGTCACAGGTTCAGTACCCCTGCGTGGCATCTTCGTCAAGTATCTTCTACTATAGCATCGTCCGACCAAAGCCTTGTGAAAGGGTCTGGTAGACGGAAACTGAAAGAAGCCTGTCGTATATATACGTTTACACACACACATGTATATATATGTATGTATGTATGTATGTATATATGTATGTATATATGTATGCATGTATGTATGTATGTAGCTATGTGTGTGCGTGAGTGCCTTTGTATCTGTTGACAGCCAGTGTTAGTATGTTTCCGTTCCGTAACTTAACAGTTTGGCAAGAGACCGATATAATAAGTACCAGGATTTAAAAGATATCCTGGAGGTCGATTTGTTCGACTGTAACCCTTAAAAGCAGTGCCCCAGCATGGCCACTATCAAAAATAACTGCAGCAAGTAAAAAAAAATAACATAAAAGAGAAATAAAAGAGACAACACTAAACAGGTTCCAGTCCTACTGACCATTCTTGCTAAAAGGAAGAAAAAAAGGGTGAAAGAAGCACTAAGTGCACGTCGGAGAATATTCAGTGGTCGATGATGACGGAGAGAAACTAGTAAGGCAGTATACAGGTAATAAAAGTTTAAATCATCGAGTATACAGCCATGTCAGAATGGTAAAGCAGGAATTTATAAGAATGCGCAAAGGGCATTGACAAAGTTTAGAATTAAAATATGGATAAGGGAGCGCTTGACAGTAAGCTGTCATTCGCTAGCCAGAATTATCCACGAAATCCTCGTTTCTTTTTGTTTTTAATTTTTACTGAAGCTGAAATCAACTCGGAACTATGGTAAACTTCACTACTACTAGCTACTACTACTACTACTACTACCACTGCTGCTACTGTTGCTACTGATGTTGCTGCTGCTGCTACTGCTGTTGTTGCTGCTGCTGATATCACTGCTACTATTACTACTACTACTATTGTTGCTGCTGCCACTACTACTACTACTACTACTACTACTACTACTACTACTACTACTACTACTACTACTACTACTTGATAATTATTAAGATGTTGATGTTGATTTTGATGATGATAATTATTTCAAAGATGTTGGCACAAAGTCAGCAATTTGTGGGCTGGAGTTTCAGTCGATACCATCCACTCAAGTACTTGACTGGTATATTATTTATATCCTTTCCAAGAAGATGAATGTTTAAAGCGCTTTGTCCGATATTTTAACTATTCATCCAGCTCGCAAATAATAATAATAATAATAATAATAATAATAATAATAATAATAATAATAATAATAATAATAATAATAATAAGTATTATAGTAATAATAATAATAATTTCCACTATAGGCACAAGTCCTGAAAGTTGGCAGGAGGGGACATGTCGATTACATCGATCCAACAGTTTCCGTGGTACTTAATTTATCAACCCCGAAAGGATGAAAGGCAAATCCGATCTCGGCGGAATTTGAACAACAACAACAACAACAACAAAAGCAATATTAATAATAACAATAATAATGTTATAGGTGCCCTAGGAATGATAGCAAAAGGCAAATATTCAAAAGATATCTAGCTCAGATACCAGGAAATCCCAAAATGGCAGATATTCAAAAAGATAGTGCTCATGGGAACTGCCTATATCCTACGTAAATACCTAGGGGCATTTGAAGGGGACGAAATAAGACATTCAGTGATGAGGGAAAGCTATCAGAAGGGAATGTCATCGCAGGGTAATGGCGATACTCAAGGCAGAGCTGAATGCAAGAAATAAGATCGAAGCAATCAATACTTTAACCATACCGGTCGTGACTTACAGTTTCGATATCATTAACTGGTCAATTACTGAAATGTGTAAAATACGAAAATCACCAAATACTCCGAACTGAAAGTGGAAATGGCAAGACACTATGGAATACAAGAGGATAATGATAATGTAAAGGTGATACCAGTGGTGATCGGAGCGTAGGGCCCAATCCCATTGAATCTTCAAAACTTCTTAATGCAACTGGAAACCCCATGCAAGATTGATGTCTTGCAAAGAGCAGCCATATTGGGCACAGCGCACATCTTAAAAGGAAAGTATTATCTGTCTGAGTTCCTTGTTGTGACTTGACAGATGACTAAAGACTCCTGTGCATTTTTACCTACACTGTGTTACGAAGGAATAATAATAATAATGATAATGATAATAATAATAACAATAATAATAATAATAACAATAATAATAATAATAATAATAATAATAATAATAATAATAATAATAATAATAATAATAATCACTTTGATCACCTTGACCGACCAGTCCGTCGGGCGTCCATTTGACACCGCTGGTCACAGCACGCTGTCCACTCCTCTCTGGATCGCGCCTTCCTCATCCACGTGGTCCCAATCGCCCTCCTAAAATCGTAACTCCACCGTCGTGGAGGCCTTCCGAATGGTCGTTTCCACTCGCGAGGGTACCACTCAACAATTGCGCGGGTCCATCGATTACCGGTGAGCCGGGCGACGTGTCCAGCCCATCTAAACTTCCTGCGCGTATATTCTACGATGACATCCCTCACGCCGGACTTCTGTCTGATGACCTCGCTACCGATGTCTCTCTCAACGAGATTCCAAGCATTGACCTCTCCATGGCTCTTTGAGCCGTTACCAATCTCTGCTCTTCTCTCTTTGTCGTAGCCCATGTTTCACGACCAATAAACATTACAGGTAGAACTGTGCTATTTATGAGGTTAGCGTGGGTAGTCCTGTCCAACCTTCTCTTGAGCACATCCCTTATGCCATTAAACTCCTTCCATTCTCTGCGAGATCTCCTTTTCGACGTCTCGGTGCATATTCACTTATGATAATAATAATATGAAGTAATGGGTGCTTGGTACCAAATTATACCGGAAAATGTAATCGATGAAAAGGAGAGACAGAAATCCTCTCGGGCTTTGACTTCTGGACAGACAAATTGTTAAAGCCAGGGTTTCGTAGACAGTTTGATAGAAAATATTTTCGTATGCCTGCATCAGAGTAATCCCTACTAAAAGCATATAATGACTAGATATTGTTGTTCAGTTGATTTATGGATTAAATACATCCCCGAAAATTAAGCTAGCACCCCGGTCTCTATATACTGTTTTAGCTCGTATCACAGCGTGGCAAACAAAAGCAGCTAAATCGTTTTATTTTACCACTCATGCTAAAGAGATCTCAAATTTCTATTAAAATTACTTTGGTTTATCAGACATTCCTTAGTATCTCTGATCGTCAAGGATTAAGTAATTAAAGCTAGTTGCTGTTATTGTTATTGTGCAATGATCTAAATAAATATTTGTCCACCCAAACCAACGATTTGATGCATTGGTTGTCTCACAATTTCATGTATGATAAAGCTGGTTGTATGAGTAGTATCGTTATTATGAAGAGAATTTAGTCGTAATCTCATGACAAATATATTATGCAACCCTAACATCAAAAGTGCTGCATTTCGATTAGGATGACATGTTGTAGTCAATGTTTTTGTATACTTCTAAGATAGCGTTCGAGAAATAGTGAACCAGACAGAATTTAATGCCCAACATTTCAGCGTTGAAATCCTGCTCAGAGCAACGTTGCTTTTGTTAGGAGTCCATAAAATAACTGATGATAGTAATAAAGTTAGGTTTAATCAATTTAATATATTCGTCTTCAAAGTAAATAATAGTTTTGCTTTTAAGACAAAAATCAATAGTTCAGTCATTTCTACTGAGTGCAGTTAGAGTGAGATGTATCATAGTGGTGTAGTTAAGAAACTTGATTAACAAACATTTCGTTCAAGGTTCAATGTCTCGAAACGCTGCCATTTACGATATTCTCAAACTGATCAATCTGTTTTTATTGCTTTGGCTTGGACAAAGATGCTGGGGCCATGGTCTGCTGAGACAGATGCCGTTTAACTTTAATCATTCCCGTTCTACTCGAACTGATGCTACCAATGCATGGAACACCATGGACTACAATAGTGACACCGTATAATATATAATAATAGCCGATATATATGTCGGCTGGTTGGTTTAACTTTCGTCTCTCTTTACAAGATGTAGGAAGAGGAGAAAGGAGTCAATAAATGAGAAATACAGAGTGCAAGATGAGTATATATATAAGGATCAGTGGAAGGCAATGAGTGAAAGAATGGTATACATACAAACAGTCAGAAGCAAATTGGAGGAAAGAGAATATATGAATGAAGGTTTACACTTGGAAATTTTATTCTGGAATAATAATTGCTTTTGATAATTAGTTTTCAATTCATCATTTCTATGAGTGCCAAAATATTTGAGAAATTAAAAATTACTATGTAATATTACTTAATTCTACTCATAGTCACAAAGTATACTTGCTGAGATACCCGTCATATGACGGATAGCAATCTTGTACTCTTATAATTCCCAGAACAGCTGGAGTTGTCAGTTCAAAACTTCACTAAACATTTAAGTAGTTAACGATTTGATGCGTTGGTTTGTCTCCCAATTTGATGTCTTAATGTATTGGAGATAACAACTAACAATGATTTCTGATACTGTCACAAGGCCAGAACTTCTGACGGGAGTTTGGTACTAGTTGAGGATTAACTGAAGCCAACGGGCCTAGTACTTGAGAGTTCCTTTACTTTATCGACCTCGAAGGGGCGAAAGATAAGGTTTTCTCCCAGCGGGATTTGAAATTAGAATGTAAACTGACGGAAGAAATACTGCTAGGTATCATCACACTGATTCTTCCTGAGACTTGCGTTAAGATTACAAGTGTCTGTAGATTGCTCAGTCACTTATTTTTATATCCTTGTATTGGATATGTAATTTAACGAAGCAGTAAGGAAAGAAAGTATTTACACGACACACTACTGTTATTATTACACGAGACTCAATGCTCAATATCAAAGGCTCACATAGAACTGCTTACCAGCACGAAACCCCGATCGTTCGCAGTTTTTAAATTTATAACAATAAGTCACTGGGCGGAATCCTTCCACAACACTTAAACATTAATTCAATGTGATTCAAGTGATCGAAATTATCATTGTTGAATGACGGAAACCCAGGACCCGCACGCAAAGACACTTGTATATATGCGTGTATGTAATTGTGTATCTATGTCTGAATGTTAGTATGAATATATGTATGTATGTATGTATGTATGTATGTATGTATGTATGAATATATGTATATGTTTAGGTATGCATAATCATTGACGACAGTGGTTGGTGAGTTTTATTTTTGATTATTCAAAGATTCGGAGATTAATGTAATGTTTCTGTTAGCAGAAAACGGGAAGTTAATTTTTCAATTTTATAGCATGCTTTTACGCTAAGTTTTTACAAAGTCTAAAAGAAAAGCATGCAGCTTTTAATCATTTCAAATATATATATTTACTTCTAACAGAGAATATGCCTCTGAGTGCTGCTTTGTGAGTGGAATTATAGTGATGGAAAGGATGCAGAATCCCATAGAGTGTGTGTATGTGTATGGGTGTGTATACATATATATATATTGCTTTATACACGTATGTGTATGGGTGTGTATACATATATAATGCTTTATATACGTGTGTGCGTGTGTGTGTGTGCGCGCAGTTGTGTGTGTATATCAACGTCGTATTGTATCGTGCACCTGCAACAGTTTCATGACACTACAACGAAATTCATCCCGATTAAGCGCAAGTTCTCCAGCTGCCTTCCCAATCTTGTCCAACCAGCTCTTCATATTTTCCATCTATTACGTTGTCTTTGATTTACTGTAGTCTAGCGACAATGTTGTTAAGTAGGGCAGTATCGTCTGCAAGCCTTATATTAGAAAAATACAAGCCATATAATTCGATGTCATCTTCTTAGTGTATTGATTCTCGCATTATCCGCTAAATGTAAATGTCGAGCAAGCACGGACAAAGTGTACAACCCTGACGAACTCCGTTTCGGTTCTACAACATTTATGTATTGCCATCATTTAGTCGAATGCAGGACTTTCACTCGATGTGAAATTGTTTGATGAGCCTAGTTAGGTGTATCAGAATGCCAAGATTAGGTGTGACATGCCACAAGACGCTATAGTTTGCACCGTCAAACACCTCTTTGTAGACTTTGTATCAAGGAAAGTTAGCAAGTCACGTACTGTTGTTGTTTTTTTTTTCTTTTTTTTTCAGAAATTGTATAGAGATTATGCAGATGATCACTTGCATAAGTGGTCATCTGCATAATTTCTATACAATTTCTGAAAAAAACAAGAGTAGATGACTTCCTTGACACAGGAACTACGAAAAGGTCTTTGACATTGCAAACTATACCCACTTGGGGCTATATATATATATATATATATATATATATATATATATATATATATATATATATATATATATATATATATACATATATATATATAGATAGATAGATAAATAGATAGATGGATAGATAGATACATATACATATATGTATATATGTAGATATATATATATGTATGTATGTATATACATGTAT
The DNA here is from genome assembly GCF_046866305.1 of Octopus bimaculoides. Lineage (NCBI taxonomy): Eukaryota > Metazoa > Mollusca > Cephalopoda > Octopoda > Octopodidae > Octopus > Octopus bimaculoides. Next base: position 67,038,822 of record NC_142936.1, on the reverse strand, counting down.
ATGTATATAAATATGTATATGTATATATATATATATATATATATATATATATATATATATATATATATACATATATATGTATATATATATATATATGCATATATATATATATATATATATATATATATATATATATATATATATATATATATATGTATATATATATATATATATATATATATATATATATATATATATATATATATATATATATATTATGTGTTTCAGCCAAGTGTCTGCGGTCATGCTGGTGCACCACCGTGATTTTCACGTTCCTTGCATGGCTCTTCTCCCCCACCTGACATGGTCCAATCAAGAGTTTTGATGGCAATTTGACGTAGCTGCCCTAAACTGCGTCTCATTACGAGCCATTGGTTCGTCTGGTATCGTGGAGAGGAAAGCGTCAAGTTTTGTCTTGAAGACCTCCGCATCCATGTCTTGCATGTCTCTCAAATGTTTTGGCAGGGCACTGAAGAGCTGAGGTCCTCTGAAACCGAGGCTGCTGCAGTATCTCGTTCTTATGTGAGATGCAGTGGACGGTACCTTTGGCACCATGCAGTGGCGACCCGTGCGGGCATTCCTGTAGTACTTGATACCAAACTTTGGCACCAGTCCTTCCAGTATTTTCCATATGTATATTATTACATATCTCTCCCGCCTGCGCTCCAGAGAGTAGAGACCTAGTGCCTTCAGTCGCTCCCTGTAGTTCATCTGTTGGACTGTGGCGATCTTTTTTGTATAGTGCCGCTGAATTGCCTCGAGTTCTGCTGTCCGCTTAAAACTGTGTGGTAACCACAACTGAGAGCAATAGTCTAGGCGGCTCAGAACAAATGGCTTCCATAGAGTCAACATGACTTGTTGATCCCTTGTACGGAATGTCCTCAGTATCCACCCTGCCAGTTGTCTGCACTTTGCTGTCAACTTGACAATGTGCATGTGAAATGATGCATCACTACACATGTTGATGCCCAGATCACTTACTGTTTGTGGTTCTGGGATTGCAGTACCTCCAGGGCCTGTGTATGCCAGTTGGGAGGTACTTGTGGTCTTGTAGCGCGGTACTTGAAATTTTTTTGCATTGAACTGCATATTATTTTGCACTGCCCACTCATATATTGCATTTAGATCATTCTGCAGGCTTACAATATCATCAGGATTCTTTATTGCCTGGGATATCTTTGTGTCATCAGCATAGCTAGTGACAGTGGCTCTCCGAATGACCGTGGGCATGTCGAGAAGGGCCACTATGAACAGTAGTGGCCCCAGAACAGTTCCTTGTGGAACACCGCTCAATATTTGTGTTTCCCTAGATAGTTCTCCATTGGCTGCAACTGTCTGACTTCTACCATTCAGGAAGTCATGCAGCCACTCTCCTAATTTACCAGCTATGCCAAGGTTTCGCAGCTTGTGACATATCAAGCCATGATCAACTTTGTCAAAGGCTTTTGCAAAGTCGAGATATATCACATCAACATTTGAATGGTCAAGTAGCTGCTTCAGGACCCAGTCATAATGCTGAAAGAGCTGTGTGAGGCAGCTTCTACCTGGACGGAAACCATGCTGGGTCTCATTCAGCAAGTCATTTTCATCTAGGAACGCAATCAATCTCCTTCTGACAATTCGTTCCATGACTTTGCTAATATGTGAAGTCAGAGAGATGGGCCTGTAGTTCCCAGCCTCTGCTCTGCTTCCACCTTTATGGATAGGACATATGGTGCCTTCCTTCAGCTTTTTGGGAAGTTTACCATTTGCAAGGAAACTCTGGAAGAGTATCCGGAGTGGTCCTGCTAATTCTCGTTTACACGACTTTAAGAGTACAGCTGGGAAACCATCGGGGCCAGTTGCCGAATTTGAGCTCATTTCATTTATGGCAGCTATCACATCTTCCTCTTCAATGTCGATGTAGGTAATGGATGCAGTCTTTTTCTGCTGAGTGCTATTGTCAAAGAAATCAGCTGGGTTCTTTATCTGCATGTGACTCAGAGGAGAGGTCAAGACACTCTTGAATTGTGTACTGAGCGCTTCACTTATCCATGTGGGATCTGCAGTCAGTGAGCCATTAGGCAGGAATAGGGGTCCTATCTTATACTGCACCGTAGCAGTCTCCTTTGCAAATCTATAGAAAGCCTTGGGGTTTATTTTTATGCTTTCTACTGCTCTCTTCTCCTTCTCTGCTCTCTCCTTTTCATGGGAAAGTTTAATTTTGTTTTCTATTTCTAACAGTGTTAGTTTCAATTTAGCCCTTTTCCTATCCTCCAGTTCTCTATTTAACTGGTTTGAGACCTTTGTTCTGTGTCTCATAAGGATTTTCCTGTCTCTAGGAATTCTATTGGCATGTTTGCTGGTCTTTCTATATGGCACGTATTTGGTGCATATGTCTTGTATGGTTGACATAAAATGACTTAGTTTGAGGTCATTGTCTTGTATAGAGAGGCTGTATATATATATATATATATATATATATATATATATATATATATGCACATGTAGAGCATTCTTTTACTCATACTATGCGCACGCGCACACGTAAACAGACGTGCGCGCAGCTGTGTGTGGTGTATGTGTATGTGTACATATGCATACCTACCTACATACGTATATACACATCAATACAATAATCGTGTTCATTTGCCCGTTATACTTTAGTTAGAAAGGTGGAGTAAAAGTGAGAGCGAGGTGGAGAGAACTGTAAGTAAAAAACGAAAGGAGTATGATAATATATTAAGGACAAATGCATCTCGTGGTTAGTTGAAGGGAGAGGCGAAGAGCGAGAGAAAAAGAAGGTGAGAGAATAGCGGGAGAGAAAAGTGTTAATGATATGCTGTAGGCTGGGGAGGGAAAGGTTCAGAGAAAGAGAGAAACGCTACAGACATGAACAGGAGAAGTACATGGTTAAAAAGTTTGTTGAATAGGTAGAGAGAAAGAGAGAAATATAAAATGCTTAACACTTTATTGTGACTGGATGTGAAATAACTTAGCAAAATAAAAATAAAAATCATTCTTTCTTTTTTAAATAGCTTCTCTTAATCTTTTTCGTTATGTGGAATTTCCACAGGACTCACTAATATATATTAATCACCCTGAAGTTATGCTAGAAGACATTTACCCAATGTTCTGGGCATTGGATTGAAATGCGAAAGCATATTCTTGAGGAACGATACGCTTAACCAAGCAGCCATGCAACAATGGAATTTTACACCGAATTTCAAAATGTATATAATAAGAGAGATTCTCATTTAGTTACATCTAACAGGCATTTTGTCAATGTTCTCGCAAAATCTGGAGAACTATTTCAAATTATTTCTCCATAATTTCTCAAGAATGAATTAATATTTTCCCAACCAGATATTTACTATCAAAGATAAGAAAAAAACATTATATCTTATGCTTAATGCAGATAAATTATATCTTGAGAAAAAGATGGAGGAAAAAATAACAAAAAGAGCAGCTCTGTTCTTTATCAGTTCAAATATTGATTAGATTATATCTTAGAAAACAAAAAATATAGCTACAAAAAATACAAATATATATATATATATATATATATATAAATAATGCGATCAAATCTAAAAGTTCTTTAAAAATTACGGAAATATATGTAAAATTTAATAGAATTAAGTTCGTATTTATTTTGTATAATTTACTTTAGAGTACTTGAAATCTCTTTGAAGATATTTTTCAAAGAGATTACTTACATTCAAAGGTAAATAACTATCATAGCGTTCAGAGGATCTCCAGTGAAATCATCATAGAAAACAAAAAAGTGCCAGTAGCCATACCGGAAATACTAAGGTAGTAGTCTTTTGTCGAAGCATATCTTTAGACAGGCATTGCGTCTTTCTATCGTATCCAGTTATTAACGACTTCAAAGACATTGGTAAATACGATGTACTATCGACCTTACTACCTAGGCTATTCATTATTCTCTGTCCACGTCATATATATATATATATATATATATGTATGTATGTCTACATGTATGCATATGTGTATAGATATGTATATATATATATGTGTGGGTGTGTGTGTGTGTGTGTATGTCTGTATGTATATGTATGTGTATATAGATAGCTTGCTAGACAAATAGATATATATTTACATACATACATGCTTCTATGTATGTGTATATCTATAGATGTTTATATATATACATGTATATGTATAGATGTATATATATATATATATATATATATATATATATATATATATATATATATATATATATATATTTATATATATATGTATGTATATATGTATGTATGTATGTATGTATGTATGTATGTATATATATATATGTATGTATATATATGTATGCATATGTTTGCATGTATATATATATATATATATATATATATATATATATATATATATATATATATATATATGCATATGTATGCATGAATGTATGTATGTATTTTTGTATGTATGCAAGTACGTTAGTAATGGCAGACTCTTTAGAATGGCATCTAAAATGCCTTGCAGTCGTTGATGCCACTTTCTGCACTTTGATATCAAATCACACCGAGCCAATCTTTGCATTTCAAGCTTTGAAGGTGGATATGAAATATACCAATCTGTGGGGTGAATTGACGCAATTGTAAGAATGCCCTTCCATATGCGATGCGTTATCAAATCTCACCATAGTCTATTTGGATGGAAGGCTTAATCAATCTCTCATTTAAACACCACAACATTGGAACTCGGGTGTCTTCAGCAGAATCCATAATGTATCAAGAATTTGGTTGAGAATACCTTTCTTCCTCAGAACTGCCACTTTGGGTAGCTTTGAAAAGGCTGGTGAAAACAAAGGAAAAGGTATATCCAAGCCTGAACAGAGCCTGGTACCACCAAACACAATAATATTACCGGAAAGTATCGAAATCATGATGATATCGGTCGTCCACTGATGAGAGATAAGTGACTTCACGTCTGTTTATTTTTATTTTTTTTTTTTTCCTGTAAATGTCTTTTTTCAGCACATCAATAAGCGTATGTCTGTGAAAAGTAGAACTAAAAGAGTGAATTAAAGTCCGACAGTTTCTTTCGTTGTGCCACTCTGTTACTTCTGATAAATATTAATTGATATATGTGTATATATGGATATACACATATATCCACATATATTGCCTATATATATATATATACTTTCATACACGCACTTCCTTCTTTTTCTTTCTTTTATTTGTTTTTGTCATTGAACTGTTTCCATAGATGATCACATTATCCAAGTGTTTTTGCCGATTACATCATCAGTATTTGTTCAGTTTTTTTCTTTCTTAAATATAATACTGTAATCACCATTTATAGACAAGTTATGTTATCTGCTATTAACATAAAGGGACGTAACTTGACATTAATGTATGAAAACAATGGGCTCCCGTACTAATATTCGCTTAATGGTCAACTGGTCAACACAAAACAGAATAAGAAAACATTTTCCCAATGTGGCATATTACAGGAACGCACCTAGAAACAGGCGGTTATAGAACAAAATTGCTTAACCACACGTCTACGTATATACCCATATATTCCCTCATCATCCATAATTTTGTAAATATTTCAGAAGAATTTTCTGTGACTTTCGAGCGACATTGATAAAACATGTTATAATGCCTTTCTCTAACAAGATAACTTTAAAGACAATTCAGGCGTACTCTTTACTAAACACAGAACATATTGCTGTTGTCGCTATTATTATTGTTATTATTATTATTATTATTATTATTATTATTATTATTATTATTATTATTATTATTATTATTATTATTATTATTATTATTATTATTATTATCATTATTATTATTATTATTATCTTATTCCTTCTGAAAATCGTTTTGATGTCTTTGGAAATCATCTACTGAGAGAGATATGGACTAGTTTTAAAATTTGACGCTCTGTAAATTCGAGTAACCGAAAGATCAAGATAAAGAGTTGAAGAATCTGAAATGTCAGGGTTTGCATTTTCCTCCCATAAATTTCTCTCTGCTCACTACTTCCGAAAATGTTAATCTCGTGCATAAGCCTGCGTCATCAAATTGTCGAGAGAACATTGGAAATCTGTATCGGTTCAGACAAATGATTGTGTTTTGAAATCAAATACAATCTTTGTTGTTTAATACGTTACAACATTGCTTTTCCATATAACGTTAAAGCCTCTAGGTGAATATAACTAACCATTCTTTCGCATAGATATAGACCTTAAACATTAATATTTGTTTCAAGATTTGGTTTATACCCAGCAGTTTTGAGATGTCCATCCGTCAAGCAGATTTTACCGACTCCAGTGCCTCACTGGCACTTTAATTTATCGACTCTGAAATGACGAAAGCAAAGTTGTGGGCGAAGGGATTTCAGTTCAGAATGTAAAGAGCCGGCAGAAATGCCACTAAGCATTTATCCGATGCGTCGCGATCCCCTTTAAAACTTTTTCTGGGTACTGCAGAAACAGCGTAATAACCTGTTTAAGAAACTTTGCTCGGAAAAATACATCAACAGATAATTCAATTAATGTATTTATAGTAAACCCCCGATTATCGCGGAAGTTACTTTCCAAAACCCCACGCAATAGGTGAAAATCCGCGAAGTAAAAATAGTACTGTACTGTATTTTCTTTTATTGTTATTATAAATTGTATATATCTATTTTATTAAAAATACAAAACAACACCACGGAGGATTCGACGTAAGCTTAATTAATACACTGCAATAGGTGAACCGCGATGGGTGAACCGCGATGGGTGAACCGCGATGGGTGAACCGCGATATGGCTAGGGATTACTGTATTACGAAGGTATAAAAATAATGAAAAACATGCTGGAAATGTAGTTATGCTAATAGGAAATTTGCTTCCTAAACATGAGGTTCGGTCGCATTGTGTAGCAGAGTGAGACTGTGTTTTCTACTTCCGCCTTCATTTGACCAATACATCAAACATAAGTGATATTTGAAACGCTAAATCTGTACAGAAGCTTGCCTAATTATTGAGAACTAGACGATTCAAATCAAATATGTGACATAAAAGTAGTTATCAATACTTTACACGTTCCGTTATCTCGCTACATTGCATTAACCCGAGTCTACCGACAAAACTTTACTACTTAAATTCAGTAAAAGGCTTCTTATACATATACATACTTAGTGAGGCTGTTGTTGTGTAACTCCAGGTCTATCCTGACAGAGCAATTTGTCGATTTCTTTTTGTTTCAGACATAGTGCATCAGTGACGACATTATCATCATATGTGCACTCTTTTCTTAAAATGGAGAGGTAGTATTTGTATGAGATACAATTGCTATTTCTAGTAGTCAAGCGACCTACTGTAAGCCTTTCCATTGGTAAATTTATCGGTAGTGAGAGCAAAAGAAGTGCATGATCAAATGATTTATTATTTGATCATATCTCTAGGGAATTTTGATCGCTGTGAATGATCAAAGTACGATTCACGAAAAACTATGAAAATATAAAGTTTATTTGAATATCGAAATGTACCTGAAGAATATGTAGAAATTCTGAAGAAGCAATTAATTGCATTATTTCTGGTTGCCATTTAACAGAATATATAAACATTTATAGAATTCAGTATTCTTTTTCTTTCTTAAACGGAAATCACTGACATCAGTATGAAATTGCGAACGAAAAAGGGTTGTGCGTATATACATCAGTAAATATACCATAACATTTAAGAAATAACTATATCCTGAGAGAATTTACTCTTACAGATTATTTAAATTTTCATGGATCACTTATTGCTTAGCGTGATATCTCCTAAGTGATATTCCTCTACCAGCAGCTGCTAAAATATAAACTTAAAAGAAACTGAAGAAATTAATCAAATACATAAACACTTGGAGAGTAAAATGTAAAATCTATGTATTTTGAAATAGAAATTATCTCTGTAATTATGGGTTTTATAAAGAACTATAAAAACAGGGACACAAAATATACTATCAAGAGGGATTTTCATCTTCTCGTTTTGTTTCCCGTCTTTTAACCATTATACAAAGATATCAATTTCGCATTAAAAAGAAAAAAATGAATGAAAGTTTCCAAATTCATCCTTCCTTCCGTTTTATGTTTCTATAAAAGCAGAAAAGGGGGATGGCGAGAAGGGGTTAATTTTTTCGGAATTTTATCGATCTTTTGAAACATTTCTGAACGTTTGAATTTGTGATAAAACATACATTTCTCTTCAGTGGATCACTCATTTTATATTACTCTCTAAGGTGTTTTCTTTAGTAAAAGCTATGCACCAAGCAAGCTGAGATGCGCCATAGTTTCGTTTCCCCCGTGAAAGTACCTTTTACCTTTGTTTCTAAATCCTATGGAAAAGTTAAAGCTATCACGTCTACTTCTCCATTCCTTAAAATGTAGCTCTTTCTGCTTAGAACTCTCAGCCATTCCTCTACTTTATTTCGTTGAGACCATAACCATGTGGATATACACACAAAAAGACATCTCTGCCATGAGCTCTGATAGCACAGAACACGAGTCACAATCAGGTGATTTATGCTGAGTCCAAGTTTTGGCACAAGGCCAGCAATTTCGGGGAAGCGTCAATTACATCGACCACAGTGCTCAACTGGTACTTATTTTATCGCTCCCAACGGCTTTCTGTTCTCCATGTCAGCTAACTTTTTCTCAACCATAATTTTAATCTTTATGCTCTCCAACACCGTTAACTGATCACCAGCATACCAAGCTCTTCCCGAATAAAAGACATTAAAAACCGTCAAATTTTGCCGGAACACTCTGTGTCCAATATTTCAGGCTTAATGCTTAGTACATGATGGGAATTAAACAATGTTTATATTAAGAGAACGAAGAAACAGTTTATCTATTCATGAAGATATATGAATATAAATTACATAATGTCTAAAATTATTGCATCCTGGTAGCAAATATTTCAAGCAACATTATTACGGGAATAAAACAAAATGTTTACGTAAAGTGAACAAATAAGTAGGATATATAATCATGATACTAGATGACCCATGCAGTAAATAATTCGAATTATTAGTTTAATTTTGAATGTCAGCTTACTTATACAATGTTTTTTTTGATAGTTAGTAATTGTTGAAGTTTTCCTCCAATATGTCAACTCATTAACCAGGACATTTTTCATAAAGTAGTCGAGAAAAATACGTAAACTATGAAGATACGATAACATGCAAAAGTGTTTGTTTACTTTTAGGGTTATGTTCATTAAATTTCATTAAAATTCTTGCTTAAGCTATTCTCCTTGGGTTATATATAGCCTTTTAACTCGCCTTGTCTCAGTCGCAGACGCTAAATGGTATCGTAGGAGCACTGTGGCGACATACGGCGTTTCTTGAGTATTTAGATTGATGGGCCACATCCCACTCTAGATATGACAATTTTAGGGAAAGAGAAAGACAAGAATCACCCCAAATACATAGTTAAGACTTTATTTATCGACCCAGCAAGGATAACAGGCTAGGTTGATTTCAGTGAGATGTAACTCAGAGCTCATTGAGCGGGCATTTTAATGACTCTATTAGTTGGGCACTTACAGCATAACGTTACTCTATCCTATGTATGGGAAATTTTTTCCGAAGTTCAATAACACACACACACACACACACACACACACACACACACACACACACACACACACACACACACACACACACACACACACACAAGCACACTCATAAACACTCACAAAACGACTATGTATCAGATCACGCAATGGTCTTTACAAAACGACTATGTATCAGATCACGCAATGGTCTTTACATCGTGACACACAAGCGATCTAATGAAAAATTTACTGGAACACGGGAACTCTTCGTAAAGAATTTTTATTAGAACGTTTTTCAACGTGCGCTAGCCAAGGAATGGATGTTCTAAAAGCTTAAATTGTTTTTCAAATATCAGCACACCTGCGGCACATTGTTTTAAACTGGCTGCTTATATTTGATCGTCTATAAACCCTTATTTACGAGCTGAAATATCAAATCAACACGGCCACGAGATACTGCGCGGCTCTGTCACACAGCATGTTACAGAGTACAGTATAAATATATTTGTATAATAGTTTGTGTAGTTTACACTAATTTACATGTATCTGTATTACATTTAATCATTTAAATAAATTCAATATTTGTTTAATTTTGAAGCGACCTCCATTGGTTTGGAAAAATCAGTAATCAGAAGGACATTGGCACCAAAGGTTCTGGAAAATCGATGTTGTCCTGTATTAGATATTCGTGATATGAATATTAGTGACAAAATGATTAACACTTTTGTTATCAACCCTCCGGAAACCGGTCCTGGTCCTATGATACGAGCCTTCCTATTTAAAGTCATCTTAATAGTTTCTGTCAAAATTCTTTACTAATTTATGTTCCAAACACCAGCTAAAATAATAACAAAGATATTTCAATAAATTATTGTTTTCAAAATTTATTGAAACAAAAAACTGCGTATATCAAGAGAAATACGATACAAAACGGCTAAAGCTATCTACAACGGCTATAAATGGGAAATAATGAAATAGTGGTAACTGCTTCGGTTAGAGAAACTGATATGCACATAAATAATTTGAAATGTTTACATTGTATTCAAATGCATGGCTTGTAATACACACACAAAAAGCATAGGCAAAATACGAGGTCGTATTGACTTCAGAAATTACACGCCTAGAAAGAATAAATTCTTTAAAACTCAGCTGATATCAAGATTGAACGAAACATTTCATTCTCTATTTCTATCTAGCGCCGGAAGATAGAAAGTAGTAGAATTTTATCGATTTGGTGTTATCAATGATCGATCAGTTTGCTTTTTTCTTTCTTTTTTTTTTGTCACCATTTTGCTGATAAAGATAAATCCAGAAAGAATTGTCCAGGAATATATTTTTCTCTGCACAAAACTTTACGTTATGTAGCTGCATAAAAACACAGCAAAGTTAAAATAAAAATACAAGAAAACAAATAACAAACAGACAAAAGAAAATATTTAGCATTTCTGATAAAACAATAATATATGACGAGGAAAACGTGGCTATCATATTTATCCTTATCTATATTATATGAAGCGCGTGTTTTTTTTTCCTGTCACTTTGACTAAGACAGAATTTCCAAACATACATATGTGTAACAATGTTATCATCTCTCTATTTGCCTCTCCATAACGAAATATACCGCACACACAGAGACACAGAAAGCAGTGAGCTCCGAAAATGAAGTTAGTTCAGACACCTGTGTTTTAGCGGGCGGTAGTAAATAACACCGTATTATGATGGTCATATTACTCTGAGGTATTAATTCCATTTTGTTATATTCCACCTTCAAAACCTCTCCTTGGTTAAGTTTGCCTTTCATCCCTTTGATGTTCGATGAAATATAGGAAGCGGTCAAGTACTGCAGTTAGTGCAATCGACTAACACCCTCTCTGGCAACTCGTTGGCCACATGTCTAAGTTACAAACCACAATACAAAACCACGACACCACCGTTACTACTACTACTACTACTACTACTACTACTACTACTACTACTACTACCACCACCACCACCACCACCATCACTACTACTACTACAAATTAATAATAATAATAATAATAATAATAAAAGAAGAAGAAGAAGAAGAAGAAGAAGAAGAAGAAGAAGAAGAAGAAGAAGAAGAAGAAGAAGAAGAAGAAGAAGAAGAAGAAGAAGAAGAAGAAGAAGAAGAAGAAATGAAAAAGAAAAAGAAAAAGAAGAAGAATTACTTAGCTGTAGCATGAAGAAATGGAAAGTAGGTCTCAGGTGACACACTGTTTCCAGTACATCTAATTCTTGGATTTGTTGTATTTGGAATTCACTTAGATATTTCTTTGCCTGTTTTGTTACTGAGTATGATGTTTTCTTATTTTGTTGCTTTAAGACAAGTTTTAACATCCAGTCAACAGAGTTTTTCAGGTAGGTGTTTAGGACAATTGTGGCAATCTTCATTGTTAATTCCAGTTGTAAAATTCCACGGCTACCCTCTTTTCTTGGCAGGTAAAGTCGTTCTCTATCTGCCTTAAGGTGGTGCATTCTATGTAATGTCAACAAATTTCATATTTTTCTGTCAAGATTACTTATTTCAGTAATTGACCTGTTAATGATATTGAAACTGTAAATCACGCAAGTATTGATCGCTTCGATGGTGTTTCTTGCATTCAGCACTGTCTTGAGTATTGACCTTACCCTGTGATAACGTTCTCTCTGATCCTTTCCCTCATCATTGAATGTTTGATTCCATCACTTTCAAATACCCCTAAGTATTTATAGTTTTCCGCTGGTTCTAACTCCTTTACGACATTCTACTGACCAAGATTAACATTGGATGTTTCTGTCAGTTTTTCTTTGCACTTTTATCGAGGCCAAATTGCATCCGGATGTCATCACTGAATTGTTTAACTATTACTAGTAAGCCCTGTAGCTGTTGGTCATTTTTTGCAAAGAACTTTAAATCATTCATGTAAAAGAGATGATTTATATGTTTATCAAACATTTTACAGCCATATTGTATTCATCGAGCAATTTCGAGAGAGGTATTAAGGCTAGACAAAAACGGAGTGGTGATAGAAAGTCACCCTGGAAAATGACGCATGTAATTCTTACATCTCCAGCATTGAGAGATTCATTGCCACTGTTCAATGTCAGTGTGTTTCTCCATGATCTCATACATACAGACAAGAAGTTTCGCAGAATAAGTGCCATTTTATACATTTCAGACATTTCTTAATTCAACTATGTTGTAGAGTATTAAAAGCTTTTTTTATAGTATATCCAGGCTATCGATAAGTTTGTTTTAATTACCTCAGCCTTATCGAAAGCGGAGGTATTGTTTTCAATCGTGTTTGTTTGTCCATGGACGAGATATCTCAAAAACCGCTGGATGGATTTGGATGAAACTTTCAGGGATATTTGGCCTTCTGACTGGCACGAACGGATTAGATTTTGGATCAATCCAATATCGTACAAGGACTCAAAATTTCAAATCCAAGGCGGCGAGTTGCAAAATGGTTGATGTAACCGCGTAGCGCCCTCTTACCGCTCAAGTTTCAGACCTTCTGCCTTTTATAAAACAAATAATCACACACACACACACACACACACACACACACACACACACACACACACACACACACACACACATACACGTATCCATCTATGTATACATACACATACAAGTATACGTATGTGAGTTTGTGTGTGGAGAGTGAGTGAGTGAGTGAGTGAGATTGAAGTAAAATAATTTTTGAATGGCTGAAATATTAAATGCTAATTTATTTCAAATTAAAAACTTTAAGAACTTGGGAGGAATTACCATAATCAGCGTTGGTGTATCCCCATGCGGCAAGTCTACCCAGATTTCACAGTGCATGTCGCAAATCATTCATTTGTATCTCAATACATAACTACTTACGTTTTGTGTAACACTGAAGCAAGGGAGAAATATAGACATATATATATATATATATATATATATATATATATATATATACAGAGAGAGAGAGAGAGAGAGAGAGAGAGAGAGAGAGAGAGAGAGAGAGAGGCGTATTTATATTCTTTCTATTATTTTCTTTTCTTTTATTTGTTTCAGTCAATTGACTGCAGCCATGCTGGAGCACCGCCTTTAGTCGAACAAATCGACCCCAGAACTTATTCTTTGTAAGCCTAGCACTTATTTTATCGGCCTCCTTGCCGAACCGCTAAGTTACGGGGACGTAAACACACCAGCATCGGTTGTCAAGCGATGTTGGGGGAACAAACACAGACACAAACACACACATATATACATACATACACATATATACGACGGGCTTCTTTCAGTTTCCGTCTACCAAATCCACTCACAAAGCTATAGTAGAAGACACTTGCCCAAATCTACTCCGAGGCTATAGTAGAAGACACTTACCCAAGATGCCACGCAGTGGGACAGAACCCGGAATCTTGTGGTTGGTAGGCAAGCTACTTACCACACAGCCACGCCTGCGCCTATAAGTTAAATTTGTCTAACAAGATAAATTTGAAAGTGATGATCTAAACACAATGAGGTGGGAAAGGAAGTATTTCAAGAGGTAGCAAAGTTTGTCACATCAATGTTTTTAGCTGTTTTACCGTCTCTTTCTCTCTTGCTTTGTCTGCTCTTGGTTGAACACTTTTAATTGTATCTTAGTATATTAATTACTTGTTTCGTTGCATATATCAATTATTAATTTTGAATCAGTTGATAATTAATTTATAAACTCAGATAAAACTGTAAAACTACTTAAACAATAGTAAATGAATTAATTATTTCGCTACCAGAATGAAATGAATTCTAAGATCTTATGAATATAGATAAGTATATACTTATGTATGTAAACCGACACTTGACACAGCAGGGCTTTGTTTCTTTTCGCGCTTAGTAGTGTGAAAGTGAGAGTTGATCCGTTCCATTGGATCTCACACTTTAGACTTGGAGATCTGACCACAATGGCTCAACAGGCTAAGACGCCTGTAGTGACCAGTAAGCTGCATGTTTTACATTGTAGTAGCCTTTTCTTAGGCGCTAGAGGGCTCTACTTACTCTGGAGTTGCCGAAGGGTATCAAAGAGGGCACCAGACTTCCTGAGGGGGAACTACTCTTGGAGTCAAGGTTGACTGCACTAACTTTTACCCTTTTTGAGGCACTCACAGCATAGTGAGGGATTGTGCTTAAACATTTTTTCCATTTCATGTTAATTAAACCATACCTGGGATGAACACTGAGAGATACTATTAATCAGAGTCGGAGTAGACTTGATCAAAACAGTAGCTAAGAGTAACAATAGTTCAAAGTTCCACAAAACCCACGAGTTGCCGAACCAGGGACCCACCACCGGTTGCAGTCTAAAGTTATACTCTAGAGCATATGTTTGTATTTGTATGCGTGAACTTGCAAATACTAAGCGAAAGTGGAGTCAATGTGTAAGTAAAGAGTCAGTTATCTCAAACATTAATTTCAAATTTTGGCTCAAGGCCAGAAATTTCGTGGGATGGGGTAAGGCGATAACATCAACCTCAGTGAGCAACTGATACTTATTTTACCGACTCGGAAAGGATAAAAGGCTAAGTTGACCTCGGTGGTATATGAATACAGTACATAAAGGCGGACCAAATGCCGCTAAGCATTTTGCCCAGCGTGTTAACGATTCTGCCAGCTTACCGCCTCAGTTTTTATGATATGGTAATTTTTACGATTATGATTATATAAATAATTAAATTTAGTATATATTTGCATTCAATTATTCTTGTATTATTGAATTACGGTCATGCTGGCATACGATCTTCAGTAATGTAGGCAAGAATATGAACAAGAATATGAACCGCCGTAATTGTTGTAAACTTTAGTACTTATTTTATGAATATGCATTTCTTAAACTATTAAGTTATGACGCATTGTCACCATTGCGCTTACACGGCATAAGCCTAAATATACACTCTCCCTAATGCATAAACGAACACATATTCCAAATTTTTTATAACTGTCTGTCTATTTATCTATCTATCTATCCCAATCTATCTATATATATATATATCCCCATCTATCTATCTATCTATCTATCTATCTATCTATCTATCTATCTATCTATCTATCTATCTATCTATCTATCTATCTATCTATCTATCTACATACATATATATATATATACATATTGACATATATGTATATATATATATATATATATATATATATATATATATATATATATATATACCTATATATATATATATATATATTCATATTCATGCATACATACATATATGCATACATCTGTGTGCGTGTATGTGTAGGTAAGGTAAAAACATATTTACACAATAAGTTTCTACGTAGATTCAACAATCCATGCTGCTTGGAACCCTGCATTTTGTGTTCCAAGGGCATATGTATTCTTATACAGAACGGATCATCAGGAAATACTTTATTGTTTTAAGTCACACAAAACTAGCATTTGATTACACTAAGTACACTAGATATCTGGTTAACTGTAACGTAATACAATAAAAAGTTCCATAAAGATGCATTCTCTTTAAGCCTAAAAATGCCATTGGATTACCCAATGCAAGATTCCAAGCAACCATATTGGTGAAACATACCTAGATACTAATAATATAAATTTGTGTTTATCTTAATCCCTCTTGCATTTGGTCCGTATTTCACAACTAGTAATACTATTTACCATAGGATTTACTTAACCATTATAGTAGAAGCAGATCGGAATATGATAATCTACGTGGAGCTCTAATCATAAGGGTAGCAGGCGTACATCTATTTGTACACACAATATATACTATATATATATATATATATATATATATATATATATATATATATATATATATATATATATATATATATATATATATATATATATATATATATATATATATATATATATATAGGATTGAATCCTCTTTGTGTCAACATGTACCTCCTTACGACAATGTAGCCTTAAATCCAATGAAGATATCCTTGACCTGAAGAGTAGCCGGCGGTATACACTTCGCTTGGATTTTACCACTCCTGAGGTAAAATGATATGTAACATATGTAGCCTGCATTTTTCTACTCCACTCCGTAAATCTTATGTATATATATATATATATATATATATATATATATATATATATATATATATATATATATATATATATATATATGTATGTATGTATGTATGTATGTATGTATGTATGTATGTATGTATGATGTATGTATGTATGTGTGTGTGTGTGTATGTGTGTGTATCGTATATATATATATAGTATGTATATATATATATATATATATATATATGTGTGTGTGTGTGTGTGTGTGTGTTTGTGTGTGTGTGTGTGCATGCATTTTGTATTTATGCGGACTTCCTTATCCTTTCTGTCTAACAAATTTCATTCAGGGAATTGAACATTTCGATGGTGACGAATTTTCAATAAAACGCTACGTTGTCGAACCGAAAGCAATCACTCGTAGAGTCTTTCCTGCTTCCATCTTACAGACATGCTTTTTAAACAATCCCTCAGCTCATTGGAGCAGTAACTAGATTTCGTTCATTGTGATTGTGAACCTTTTCCTTATATGAAAATAAGGAAAAGATACAATACACTCAGAGGAGCTTGTGGGTAGTAAGAAGCTAGCTTCCTAACCACATGTTTCCAGGTTTCCATCTTGATACGTTGCTGCTTATAATGTGGACGTCTTGCACACCCACGATGTTTTAAATAATATGATCGTGGGTTAACCACATATTAAATACTTAAGACACCAAATGAATGCATTGATTGCGAGTGCTGTCTATTCATGCATATATATATATATATATATATATATATATACTTATATATGACGCCCTTCAGTTATGAATGACCAATGCATTGCATTTAGAAAGTTACCTTCCGAGGCACAGTCCCGGGCAAGGTTGTTTTATGGAAAACAAGCAGTCGCTCATGCATACCAGCTTCCCCTCTCCCCGCCACCAATGTTATTCAAAGGAAAAGCAAAATGACGTCACAACTAGTAACGTCACAACTCATTTCTACAGCTGAGTGAACTGGAACAACATGAAAGAAAGTGTCTTGCACAAAAACACAGCACACAACCTGATGTAGAAATCGAACTCACTACCTCATTACTGTGAACCCGACGCTCTAACCACTGGGCCAGGGGCTTTCATAATACAGACATACACACATACATATATATATATATATATATATATAAGCAATGTTAATTCTCTAAATGAAGTATTAACAGTAACTGCACGATAAAGTGTAGTATATTGCCACTTAAGTGTGGCTGACCCCTAGGGGTGGATGTTACTGTTGCTTTTAGCCCCAGGAGGACATCTCCTCCAGCTGGCTTATCGACACACGACTGTGTCCTGTTTGCCAAGGGAAGTTATCCCTCTCACCACGATCTGCAGCACGAACGGATCCGGATTTCAGGGTTATTTCCCTTCGTCGGCGTTCGATAGCTGCTGACCTTGGTGAGAGAGACAAAAACCTGGCAATCTTATATCTACTTTTCCAGTGAAATTCTTCACTGATATCGAAAAGGTGAAAACAAGCAATGTTAATTCTCTAAATGAAGTATTAACAGTAACTGCACGATAAAGTGTAGTATATTGCCACTTAAGTGTGGCTGACCCCTAGGGGTGGATGTTACTGTTGCTTTTAGCCCCAGGAGGACATCTCCTCCAGCTGGCTTATCGACACACGACTGTGTCCTGTTTGCCAAGGGAAGTTATCCCTCTCACCACGATCTGCAGCACGAACGGATCCGGATTTCAGGGTTATTTCCCTTCGTCGGCGTTCGATAGCTGCTGACCTTGGTGAGAGAGACAAAAACCTGCTGCAGATCGATATCACCTTTTCGATATCAGTGAAGAATTTCACTGGAAAAGTAGATATAAGATTGCCAGGTTTTTGTCTCTCTTACCAAGGTCAGCAGCTATCGAACGCCGACGAAGGGAAATAACCCTGAAATCCGGATCCGTTCGTGCTGCAGATCGTGGTGAGAGGGATAACTTCCCTTGGCAAACAGGACACAGTCGTGTGTCGATAAGCCAGCTGGAGGAGATGTCCTCCTGGGGCTAAAAGCAACAGTAACATCCACCCCTAGGGGTCAGCCACACTTAAGTGGCAATATACTACACTTTATATATATATATATATATATATATATATATATATATATATATATATATATATATATATATATATATATATATATATATAT
>NC_142936.1:67010078-67015078 GCF_046866305.1 Octopus bimaculoides | reverse complement strand
AATGTTCGTTTGCCCGCTCCCCTATACTCCTTGCTGTTTCGCCTACATATGTCGTTGTCTTATTTCTGCATCGTCCCTCTGTACATCTTATACTATAGACCACATTTCTGGTTTTGCAGTTCGTTTGTGGGCTAAATCTACATACGATACAGTTCCTATCAGTGCAGGGGGTTCTACTGAAAGGGTATGTTCTACTGATAAGGGATTTGATAGGGTTGCCTGGCCTTTCAACAACCTTAATTCTTAGCTTAAGTTTGTCTAGGGCCCTTCTAAAGCGGTACGCCAGTTCGCCTCTAGGGGTGGTGTCGACGAACATGACGCTTTGGTACTTGTGGCTATTGTACCATGAGCTTGCCTTCCCTATTTTCTTCTTAGTTCTTTCTATGGTGTTCCATGATTTGCTCCTATAGAGTGGGCAAATCCCATTCCTATCGTTGCGTTTGATTGTTTCAAACTTCTTCATAGCTCCTTTGTAAACCCTGATCCTTTCTTTATGGCTGTAACCCGAGAACTGCATGCGGTGGACGAAATGTTGTATATGTCTCTTTAATTCTGTAGGGTCGCACATGCAGGAGACATTTCGCATTACTCTGACGAGGTCTGCCATCAATATGTTGAATTTGGCATTGTCCGCAATAGCCGAGTTCCGGTGGGTCAGGTACTTGGAGGCCATAGGTTTTGTATAGTGTGAATGGAGGATTCTGGTTTTATTGTTCTTAGTTTCTAGCCAGAGTTCAGTATCTAATACAGGTAATCTATGGTTAGGGTGTTTAGTAGGGTAGTCTATCGTAACTCTAATACTCTGGTGGATGGAGTTAGCTATTTGCTGGATGCTCTCCATAGTCTTAGTTTCTATTTCTATTTCAGGGGTACTCTCTTGTGGGGGTGTCTTTACCACTAAGTTGATATCATCGACATATCGAGAGTACACATTCACGAGTATGGAGTTCTGTGTCAGGCGTTCCTTAAGCCTTCTGTCCCACCATACCATGAAAAGATTGGCCACATCACCGGCGATACTAACCCCGATGGCTGCCCCCTCGTCCTGGGCGTATAATTTGTTGTTAAATTTAAAGGTGTGGCCTTTTAGGGTGACCTTTATACTAGCTCCTAGTGCATGTGCGATCATTTTCTTTACCTGGTGGATATTAGTGGGGGTCCGTATGGCTCTGGTCCATCCACTCCATCTCTCTATAGGGGTCTTCCTAGCCATAGAGGTAATTGTGGGTGGTCTACCTCTTAGACGTCTACTAGGGCAGAAATCTCTAAGGTCGTATCTATCTAGATATGCATCGTCATATGTCAATCTAAGTAGGAGGCCCAGTTCTTCTGTGTTGACTTTTTGGAACTCTACTTCGCTCTCGTTGATCATTTCCACGCACTTTTCCACTGCAAAATCCACGTCGATAGATGGGTATAGTGATACCACATCCATGCTACCCACTATACACCCTGTCAGGTTGCAAGTGTTGTTGCAGTCGTTGATCCTGCTGAGGAGATCTTCCGTGCGGTCACAGACATCAGGTGACATCTGGATTATGGGGCGTATGATCATTGAGAGGAAGTAGGAGATCCTGTAGTTACTAGCGACATTCGCTCCACAGACTGGTCTTGTTGGTGGTCCCACTACAGGATTAGTTGTTACTTTGTGGTCCTTACGGAGCCCATACAGCGTCGGGATATCATTGTTCCAGGCTTGGAAGTTGTTGGCTGTGCGCTTCTGGGGTCTAAGGACAATTGTCCACATCATCATGTGGGCATTGAGGACTTTTTCTCTTTCCTCATGCGCCTGTAAGGTTGTTACCTTCGTATTGGCGATGTGAGGTTGCATTGCCTGGATATAGTTCGGCAGGCTGTCTATTGACATTCTGCCGGACTTATCTGTGGGAAGGCATACCACTTCTCCCTTTTTCGTGCGCTGCATGAGCTTGTGTAGGCCACTTGCGGGTATATTCCCAAGTTGTTGGGCCTCTGTCTTATTCTGTCTCTGTCTCTTAGTGTATAATTCTAAAATCTGTCTAAGTTTTGTCCTAGCTATAGTGAACTGTGCTTCCATGTGGTCATGAGTATGTTTAGGGATGCAGACTCTTTTGTTAAAGGGTAATGTTGTCGGGTATACCCGGCTCATATCATAAGTTTTGTCATGTATGTTGAAGAATTGAGTGTCAAGGAGGCTAGTATTCCTGTTGTTGGCCCCTCTGGGGTTGTCTTCTTCGTAACTACCACTACTATTACTGCCGCATGTATATATCTATATTTGTATGTATATACATATATATATGTACACACACGCAAGCACACGCATAAATAAATAGTCAGGAGTACAAATTTCTAGAAAAGATAGTCGAATATATGGAGTTGACCACACATGTCTCGAATATCATTCATTGATTTACTGTATTGTTATCAGTTTCCCTCACATGTGCACAAGGCAAATATATATGTATGTGATATTTCGGACAATGTGAATCGATAGCGTGTGAATCATCACACATGTGCACACACATATACACACATACACACGCACGCACGTACGCACACACACACACACACATACATACACACACTAACACACATACATGCATACATAAATATTTGGTAAATCAAAAGCGGAAGATGGAATATACAAGAATTTTTATTATTAATCACGACAATTGTTTCGGCTCATCTAGTATCGATCTTTCGCGGTTCAGGAGCATCCGGCCGTGTACAAGTGTCTCATCAGTTGATAAATAGATAACGTTCTTTAAAATAACAGTTCAGCACTGTATCTTCTCATTTCGTTGAAAGAAAAACAGCAAAACAAAGGAAATACCTTCATTTATATATGCGTACATGTATGCATATATAACAGAAAATTTACACAAATACGTATAATTAGGTTAGTATGTTCACATATTGAGACATCTTTATCAATGTACCTGAAGAGAACCAGGCTAATGGGTCGAAACATGTTGTACCTAATAAAAGTCTAATACGAAATTCATCTCTTACTATTAATTACTATTACTAGTTATATATATATTTATTTATTTATTTATGTGTTTCAGCCAAGTGGCTGCGGTCATGCTGGTGCACCACATATATATATATATATATATATATATATATATGCGTATTTGTACGCATGTACATGATTTATACATATAGATATACATAAAGGTATCTACTTATACACATATACATATACACACTTATATGCAATATATATGTGTGTATACATATATATATATATATATATATATATATATATATATATATATATATATATATATATATATATATATATATATATATATCTCCGTATCTTTATCATTTGCTATTATTTCTTTCATCTATATGTCTCGGGCAATGCCGGTGCCCCATCCTCAATGGTTTTTGTCGAATTGCTCTCAGTACTTGTTTTTTGAAGCCCTACATTTAATCTATCAAGACTTTGCCTCACCGCTAGGTTACCAGACCAGCGCTGCCTCTCAAGCTGTGATGTGTTAGAACCAAAATGACATGCATACATAGATACACTCACATACATGCATATATACATCCATAAGTGTGTGTTTGTGACTATGTGTGTATACGTGCGCGCGCGCGTACTTTATCTCTATGTATATTAAATGGGCTTCTAAGGGCCGAGACTACAGTCATAGATATTTGTGTAGTTGCCATATAATGGGACCAAATCCCGAACCATACAGTAATTTGAGAAGCAATGCATATATAGAAAGATAGATATTTAATATTCTTTTACTTGTTTCAGTCATTTGCCTGCCACCATGCTGGAGCACTGCCTTTAGTCGAACAAATCGACCCCAAGACCAATTCTTTGTAAGCCTAATACTTATTCTATTGGGCTCTTTTTCCGAACCGCTACGTTACGGGGACGTAAACGCAACAACATCGGTTTCAATCGATGGTGTGGGAACAAATGCAGATACACACACACAAATACATACATACATCTATCTCCATTGTCTTAGAACCTCACCCCAGCCCCCCCGCCCAAAAAAAAAAGAATCAGAAAAACAGACAATGTTCTCTTCTAAACGAAACAAACAAAAAAAAAAAAAACATATGCTTTATATAAATGAACAACCTCTTTGCACATTCACAAAGCCTTGTGAGTGGATTTGGTAGACGGAAACTGAAAGAAGCTTGTCGTATTTATATATATGATCGGCACAAAGCTATAGACACTTGCCCATAGTGCCATGCAGTGGGACTGAACGCGGGACCATGTGGTTGGGAACCATGCTTCTTACCACACAGTCACACCTAGAGTGTTAGAAGTGATGTACAGAAATGGTATATTGAAAGAAGAAGAAAAAAAAGGTGGTCGCCAGAATTTTGGAAAGATCTTTATTATTTATTCATTATTATTAGCGCTTTAATTCGTTTTTCGAACTTGCCAAATAAAATTTTGTGAATATGTAAAGAGGTTGTTCATTTATCATTTATATACAAGTGATGGTTTGTATTTTGTTTAGAAGAGGAGAACATTTATGTTTTTGTGGGGTTTTTTTTAATGGAGGGGAGAATGAGGTCCCAGGACAATGTAGGTAGATAGGTAGATAGATAGGTAGATAGATAGGTAGAAAGATAGGTAGATAGATAAATAGATAGATAGATAGATAGATAGATAGATAGATAGATAGATAGATAGATATTGAGAGGGAGCCCCCTCCCTTCAATTTAACATGTATTCCCCATTCATTTAATTAATTATTTATTTAGTCATTTACCATTGTATTGACAGTAGTATGATCTTCGGGCCTATGTGTTCTGTGTGCTCATAAAAATTTTCTGTTACCGTGTCTACATTTTCTGATTTCGGGGTTCTGTTTCTCATGTAGGCAGGGTATGGTTCATGTTCTTTCTACGAATTCCGTTACCTATAGTTCTGTTTTCATCCCATCTTCAATGTTTCTTGGGCGATTCAGGATGTATAGGATTTGTGGTTGTAAATCGTGGGATGCTTGAGTTACTGTAGTGATTATTCATAG
>NC_142936.1:66982578-67005078 GCF_046866305.1 Octopus bimaculoides | reverse complement strand
GAGAAAGAGAGGGAGTTGTGTGTGTGTGTGTGTGAAGATGTGATATTCTGTGTGTGCATCTATATATACATGTATAGATATGTATCAACTAGAAATCGGAGATGGGATTTTTATCTATAAATCTAATTTTGAAATTGAAGTAAAATGATATATATGTATATATGTATATATATATGTATATATGTATATATATGTATATATATAGTGAATCCACCCAAAGAAGAACAAGCAAGAGGAAACAATGCTACGAGGACGTGGTACAAGACCTGTATTATCAGGCGCTCAACAAATACATGTATGTATATATATATATATATATATATATATATATAATACAACAAATATATATATATATAATACAAAAAATATATATGCATATATACACAAATATATGTATATACTTTCATCTACATGTGTATATAGATGAGTATCAGGGTACGGAACGAACACATAGGAAAACAGAAAGCCACTTGGAATTATTCCTCAGCTGCCTCTATTCTAACTCGACGTTTCGAAGATAAGGCAGGACGTACTCTAGAATAGTCTCTTCCTGAGTAGTGGATCAGCCAACTAAACAGAGGATTCCAAGGTGGCAAACGTAACCAAGACAGGAAAAATTGGACAGTGAAAACAACATAAAAAAGCCGTACGGCCAAAAATGGTTTATCATGTTTTTTGTGTTTATTATGGTAGTTTTGACTTTAAGAGTCCCTCCAAGCGTGAGGCATTTACGTATTGTAATGCCATTAATATAAACAAATATATTTAAAGGGAATAATTCATATATTTTCCTCTTATGAGGTTTTCCACGCGAACTACTTGATAAATTCTTATAAAGATTGTATCCTATTTTAAAATTATATACATATATATATACATGTATGTGTATATATACATGTATATGCATGATAGATCGCTGACCACAACATTCAAATTTTTTTTTCTCCTTGTTTTTCTCCTTGTTTTCTCCTTATTCTTTCTGTTGAAAAGCGTAGCTCGAAACGTTAAAGACTTTCTCTATTCCCGAGCGTTAAACTAATACATCCTTTTGTTGTTTACACCACCTGTCCTCGTCTGTTGTTTTTTTCGTACATTCTCCCACATATATATATATATATATATATATATATATATATATACATGAGATATGCATTGTTGAAGGTTTGTAGTACACTTATTCCAAGAAAACATACTTAAATTGTATGTATCTTACATGAAAATTAGATGTATTTGCACTTTCAAAGTGGTTCTCTTCCGTGTCATAAACACCATTGGGTGGGTTAAATAATAGTGTAAGATAGTGAAATTTTGGGAATCGTCTTCATTCAGTATTTATGTTGTTATTTTCATTGAGATCAGAGGTATTTGAAATCTCATGGGGGGTATTTGCCTTCCTTTAAGCCCCCTATCGCAATGCAAAGTAAATTTTATGTAGCTCATCGTCTTTCTCCTAAAATTTTACATGAGAACACATGCTTTGTTTTTATGTATCTTCCATTCTCTTTCGTTCTATAGATGTACAGACACACA
Source organism: Octopus bimaculoides (assembly GCF_046866305.1). Lineage (NCBI taxonomy): Eukaryota > Metazoa > Mollusca > Cephalopoda > Octopoda > Octopodidae > Octopus > Octopus bimaculoides. The sequence goes on along the minus strand of NC_142936.1, from coordinate 67,003,548 downwards.
GGCACACAGACGTTGAGCTTTATTATATATATATATATATATATATATATATATATATATATATATATATATATATATAATACATACATTTTACATAACGTATACTTTGTTTCTATGTATTTTCTATTTCCTTTCGTCCTATAGATGTACAGACACATAGACACACAGATGTTGAGCTTTATTATATAAATGTATATATATATACATATATATGTATGTACATATATATATATATATATATATATATATATATATATATATATATATATATATATATATACACACATAAACACACACACATAAACACACAGACACACACAGACACACACACACACAAACACACACACACACACACACACACACACACACACACACACACACACACACACACACACACACACACACACACACACATAAGGCAAGTTGTTCTGCGTAGATCTCTTCAATGGATGTCGTCAACAATGAATTATTGGTGACGAGAAAGGTTTTCCTTGTTGCTGTTCTCTTTAGGAATCTTTATTGTAGTTCATATCAATATTATTGCAATTATTATTAATATTATTATTATTATTATTTTATGTTTGACTTTTGTTTTGCATTTGTACAAGTTGGATCCAAGTCTCACCCAGAGACCTCAAGAGACAACAAGTTAGAAGTTCATGTAGGTGTTATGCCTAGGGTACCATATATTTGGATTTGTACAGTTTTGTTCAAGTGAATGTTTAAGAAACCATAAGAAAATTATGTTTGCTTTAAAATTTGAGATCACATAGACAGTATTTTACGTAGGATATGGGCAGTTCCCATGAGCACTATCTTTTGGACTTCAGCCATTTTGGGGTTTCCTGGTATCTGAGCTAGGTAGTAATCAGCCCGTTTCGCTGTCATTCCCAGGGCACCTATGACAATAGGTATTGTTTTCGTCTTCAGATTCCACATTTTGCTAATTTCTATTTCAAGATCTTTATATTTGCTCAGTTTTTGGTAGGTCTTGACAGATACGTTTATATCAATTGGGACAGTCATATCAATGAGGAGGCATGATTTTTGTCTGAAGTCTTTCAGTATGATGTCTGGCCTATTTGCGTCTATCTTTCTGTCAGTTTGAATGGTGAAGTTCCAGAGGAGTGCAATGTGATCATTTTCAAGTACTGGGGGTGGTTTGTGTTCCCACCAGTTTTTATCATGGGGCAAGTCCAGGTTTTTGCATATTACCCAGTGAATATATTGTGCAGCTCTATCATGCCTGTTGAGATACTCTGTAGGCGCAAGCAGACTGCACATGGAGACAACATGATCGATGGTCTCATTTTGTTGTTGGCATATACGACATAATGGGGAGCTGCCGTTCTTTAATATGTTGGCCTGGTAGTTCTTTGTAGGTAGGCATTGATCTTGGGCTGCTATGATAAACCCCTCTGTTTCTGATTTCAATCCAGAGGCCATTAACCATTGGTGGGTAAGGGCTTTGTCAATATCTGCATTATTCGCTCTCTTTGGGTATTTGCCATTGAGAGGTTTTCCATGCCATTTTTCAGTCATAATAGCTAAGGCAGCAATTTTAGCACGGGTTTTCAAGCGCTTAGCTTTTTCTGTAGGTGTTTCTAGTTCGTCTAATTCTTGAATTTGTTGCAATTGGAATTCACTTAGATATTCCTTTGCCTGTTTTGTTACTGAGTAAGATGCTTTCTTGCTTTCATATTTTAAGACAAGTTTTAGCATCCAGTCCTCAGAGTTTTTCATATAGGTGTCTAGGCCAATTGTGGCTACCTTCATTATTATTATTATTATTATTATTATTATTATTATTATTATTATTATTATTCAGTAGTTTTATTTTTATAACGTGCTTTCACTTCACTACCGAGCGCAGCTCTGTGCGCCTTGGGTATGTGCTGTGGTTTGGTGTGGTGCTCTTATGTTTACTGTATTGAAAGTGTTTTGCGTAGGATGTGTGCAGTACCCAGTAGTGCAATTTTCTGTATGTTATATATATTTGTAAGTCCTGCTATTTTTGTTATGTATTTGTCTGAATATTTTTTTATTATACCTAAGGCACCTACTATGATAGGAATTGTTTCTGTTTTTAGATTCCACATTCGAGTTATCTCTATTTCCAGGTCTTTGTATTTTGAAAGTTTTTCCATTTCTTTTAGAGAAACGTTGTCATCTGCTGGTATTGATACATCAATTAGAAAGCATTTTTTTTCTTCATGATCTTTGACAACTATATCTGGTCTATTTGCCTTAATTTCTCTATCTGTGTGTATTGGCATATCCCAGAGTATGGTTGCTTTCTCGTTTTCTGTGACCTTTTCTGGCGTGTGTTTATACCATCTTTTTTCTGTTGTTATTCCATAATGTTGGCATAGCTTCCAGTGTATATAGGTCCCAGCTCTGTCGTGTCTGTGGATATATTCCTTCTTAGCCAGGACTGGGCAGCCAGAGATAATATGATTTATTGTTTCTAGTCGATCTCCACATATTATTATTATTATTATTATTATTATTATTATTATTATTATTATTTTTATTATTATTATTATTTTATGTTTGACTTTTGTTTTGCATTTGTACAAGTTGGATCCAAGTCTCACCCAGAGACCTCAAGAGACAACAAGTTAGAAGTTCATGTAGGTGTTATGCCTAGGGTATCATATATTTGGATTTGTACAGTTTTGTTCAAGTGAATGTTTAAGAAACCATAAGAAAATTATGTGTTTGCTTTAAAATATGAGATCACATAGACAGTATTTTACGTCTATGGGCAGTTCCCATGAGCACTATCTTTTGAACTTCAGCCATTTTGGGGTTTCCTGGTATCTGAGCTAGGTAGTAATCAGCCCGTTTTTATTATTATTATTATTATTATTATTATTATCATCACCATCATCATCATCATCACATCATTATTATTATTAGTGTTGTTGTTGTTTTTGTTGTTGTTTTTGCTGTTGTGGTAGTGGTGGTTGTTGTTGTTGCTGCTGTTGGTGGTGGTAGTGGTGGTGGTAGTGGTGGTGCTGGTGGTGCTGCTGATGTTGGTGCTGGTGCTGGTAATCGCGATGATAATGATGATATTGATGATGTTGCTATTGATAACTCTGCGTTAGATCTGACCGCATAAACCTATAGCTATGATTAAAGATATTCTAAGAATGGTACTTCCGTGTTCATTTAGTTATTCATATATTTGTTTATTCGTTTTCGTATTCACACATAGAGTTGTTATTGTTGGCACTCCGTCGCTTACGACGTTGAGGGTTTCAGTTGAACCGATCAACGGAACAGCCTGCTCGTGAAATTAACATGCAAGTGGCTGAGCACTCCATAGACACGTGTACCCTTAACGTAGTTCTCGGGGATATTCAGGGTGACACAGTGTGACAAGGCTGACCCTTTGAATTATAGGCACACCAGAAACAGGAAATAAGAGTGAGAGCAAGCTCCGGTGAAAGAGTACAGCAGGGTTCGCCACCATCCTCTGCCGGAGCCTCGTGGAGCTGTGTTTTCGCTCAATAAACACTCACAACACCCGGTCTGGGAATCGAAACCGCGATCCTATGACCGCGAGTCCGCTGCCCTAACCGCTGTGCCATTGCGCCTCCACACACATAGAATACAGTAGTGAAAAATAACCTATTATCTTTTGGATGTGATTTGGTTGATATTTCTAGCAGATCTGTCGTCCATCTCAAGAATTTTTTTCTATATTTGCTCCTTGTACCAGTAGTGTATATAGTTCCCTGAACATTATGTTGAACATTATTAAAATTCTGCCGTTCCTGTATGAGAAACAGTTGAAAGACTGCCAATGTAGAATACTGCCTTTGTCTAAGGTGAAAAATGATTGTGACAATAATAAGCTATTAGCTGTGTGTTTGGTGGGATTGCTGAGTTCTAAATTAAACTTTCGTGGCGAGACAGACAGCTTTTTCAGTTAACGTTGCAATGAAACGTCCTGTCAGTAAGAGGCTAATCTAGTTAATTAGTAAATATATCATGTTAAACACAAGACAAGGATTTTCTGATGTGTAACACAGGAACTTTTATTTCCGACTCGGCAACAGTCCAATGATGTCGGAAGATACAGCGATGGGATATGATTGGCTGTGATTAGTTTCAAAGGTATTATAACTGATTAACCTGGTATGAAAGATATTACTCTTTTACTCTTTTACTTGTTTCAGTCATTTGACTGCAGCCATGCTGGAGCACCACCTTTAGTCGAATCAAATCGACCCCAGGACTTATTCTTTGTACGCCTAGTACTTATTCTATCGGTCTCTTTTGCCGAACCGCTAAGTTACAGGGACCTAAACACACCAGCATCGGTCGTCAAGAGATGTTGGGGGGACAAACACAGACACACAAACACACACATACATACATACGTATATATATATATATATATATATATATATATATATATATATATATATATATATATATATATATATATATATATATATATATATATATATATATATATATATATATATATACACACACACATATATAATGCGGGCTTCTTTCAGTTTCCTTCTACCAAATCCACTCACAAGGCTTTGGTCGGCCCGAGGCTATAGTAGAAGACACTTGCCCAAGAGTGGGACTGAACCCGAGACCATGTGGTTGGTAAGCAAGCTACTTACCACACAGCCACTCCTGCGCCTATTCTTTAAGATATTTACATTACTGCCAAAAAAAAAAAACAGAAAGAAAGCAAAAAAAAAAAAAAAGATGGCATATATACACACACACACGCGTACAAACTCATACACGAACATACATAGACATACGAATATTAAGAGATACACCAACACATACGAAACACACGCATGCACGCACATACATAGACACACTTACACAGAGGTACGCACTTACACACACATTCACAGAGAGGTCAGTGAGTTTCATGATAGCAAGGAAGGATTCAGGATAATATCCTATTAGATTAGTAATACATCCACACATCTGAGACAGTCGCATTATTTCATGTTAATATCTGAAATATTCGCCAGATGTCTGATACAAAGACTGGGAAAAACGATTTGACAAAACAAGGATTCTTAGACATGATAAGTATTTGCGAAGGGTAATGGGAAAATTGAGAGCGCTAAGAAGCTTATAATCTGGAATTTATTGATAGAGGATGACTTAGAGAACATTTTGGATTTAGTGGTTTTAATCACAAGAAGAATTAAAACACCACTGAACTTTTGCAGTCTCTCGAAGACAAAAGGAAAAAAGGGGAGACTTCGAACCAATGGACCCGGGATGAATACGCGCACAAATGCTTATGCACACACACACATGCACATATATAGAGAAACACACAGCAAACACACATACACAAATACAAACAGTCATACACGCACACACACTAACATACACAAGAGAGTGAGTGAGAGAGAGAGAGAGAGAGAGAGAGAGAGAGAGAGAGAGAGAGAGAGAGAGAGAGATACAGTCAGACAGAGAGAAAGATAGAAAATGAGAGTGATAGTATATGAGATATTTATTTATCTATTATGAAATATATGTACGTATATTGAAGCAAATATAAACAACCTCTTCGTCTTCTAACTCTTGGCCGTGGATGTGACAATCGGAGGAAAGGAGAGCTCCACATTCAACTGACTGGAACTCAAGTTCAGTTGGGTGGACTAAGGCAATGTGAAATACAGTGCCTTACTGAAGGGTACAAGTTGTCCGGTCTGGGAATTGGACCAACGTCCCTAAGTGAGAACATTCAGTTGTAATCTTGAGTTGATCAATCTCGTTCAGGTCTCAGAAATCGTCATGTAAATGAATCTACGTGCATGTCTATCTGTGTGTATACTTCACATTTTATCTTTCACATTTTATTTGTTTTGTCTCACATATTGGACTGCAGCCGTGCTGGGGCACCGCCTTGGAGGATTTTTAGTAGAATGAATTTTTAGTAGAATGTAATTATTTTTTAGAAAGCCTGGTACTTATTCTATCGGTTTTTTTTTTTGCCTAAACCGGAGAAGCAAACACACCAACGCCGGTTGTCAAGCGGTGGTGGGAGGACAGGCACGAACACACATGCACGCTCGCACCCACGGACACACACGCATGCACATACGCACGCACATACACATACATACATGCACACACACATACATACACACATGCACACACATGCACATACATATATGACGGGCTTCATTCAGTTTCCTTTCACCAAATCCACTCACAAGGATTTGGTCGGCCCGAGGCTATAGCAGAAGACATTTATTTGCCGAAGGTGCTACGCAGTGGGACTGAACCCGGAACTATGTGGTTGGGAAGCAAACTTACCACACAGCCACAGTGCAGTATAAAGCATTAAGCATTTTCTTTTTTTCTCTCCTTTTCTGTCATTTTGAACCTTATATCGTTCGAGAACTAGATTCGATGCCAAAGTAAGATTTATGTCGATAATCTATAAGGTCGAAAATCTTTCCGGTCAATAACATCAATAAGACTATAAAGATGGTGAACAGCTCGACAACAGACCAGAGTCTGAGATAACTGTTTCTAGATGACTTTCAAGGCCCTGAATATGGGGTAGTAGATTCATTGATACCTTCGTCCTCAGTACATGACGAGTATTTATTTGATCGACTCAGAAAGGGGGGAATAGAAAATTTGATGTCCATGGGATTTGAACACGGAATGTAAAGTGCCAGGCGATTTACCGTATGAAAGCATTTTTTTTTTTACATCGCTCTAACAGTTGTATTAATGGAAATACAAGGTCAACAATTTTTGACGGGAGGGAGTTAGTTGAAACCTTCTTCTCCAGTACTTGACTGTCATTTTGTTTTATCAACCAAGGAAAAAAGGAAAGACAACGCTGACATTGCTGCTATTTGAACTCAGAATGTAAAGAGTTACCAAAAATGCTACTATAGTATTGTTCCTCTATCTCATAAAAGATCAGACACATTCATTTATTAAAATCAGTAGCAGTGAAACTATTCAGGGGAAAGAACACATCGTAGATAACTTTGACTTACCTCCCTTACATCATCACTCCGATGTATTTCAGTGAAGAGAAAGTAAAATTGTATTTTTTTACTGTGTCTGAAGGAAATTTTAACTGTGCTTTTTATTCAGAGTATTGTTTTCTTTTTGTTTAAATACGTTTTGGTTATGATTATTAGCGGGATTTTATTACTTTTAATACAAAAACGAATGAAGGCGGTGCGATGGCAGACCTGTTAGCACACCGGACAAAATACTACGCTCTGAGTTCAAATTCCGCAGAAGTCGAATTTTGCTTTCATCCTTCTGGGTGGGGGTGGGGGTCGATAAAATAAGTACTACTTGATCATTAGAGTCGACGTAATTGACTTAGCTCACACCCCGGAATAAAGCAAATGTATTTCCAAATGGGCACCCATTGTAAGAAATGTAGCTGTCTTTACAGATATGTGTTTGTGCGTGTCTAGGTATGTATGAATGAAGATATATAGCCCCACCCTCTCAGTTTCTGCCCTTGTGACTGATTTAGAAATTATTATTAGTATTAACGAGAGTGGAGGACTAGAATACTTAGAGCGGTATTTATTCTGCTTCTTTACATTCTGGTTTGAAATCTCGCCAAAGTCAAATTTGCATTTTACTCTCCAGCACTCCCCCTTGATATATCTTGTCTCGAGGTATATATTTATAACGGGAACTTTAGTGTTCCCGGTCGAATCCTGTCGATGCCAACTTTAGCTTTCATACTTCTCTGGTTGATAAAATAATGTAGTTTTCAGACAGAGGGAACGGTTTCCTCAACTGAACCTCTGAATGCCTTAATCTAGAAAGGCATCTAGTTTTTCTCATTCACAAAATGAGCCCCCTTCAATTTTGCTCAGATTGCTTTCAATTTTGGTGTATCAATGCAACTCTGAATTTTGATTACAATCAACCAATTACTTTATCTCGTAAATTAAAGAATAGGATGTTATTTGGAATTAAATTTTGGGAATTTGGGTAATTTTAGCCAATTAACAGACAGCGAGGCATTAACAGCTCGTTACCATGACAAACGCACGTTGAGTTGTGTTTCACTCGCATGTGTTGATTCTTCACACGACGAGATTTACTTCACACGCGTGTTTTGTTTTAATAAAAAATTATATTTGTCAATTAGAATTTTATTAGTGATATTTTTCGTCAATTGTCTTTATATTTTACGTATTTTTTTCATATATAGCAAAAGTTGTTTGCGATGTTTATACAGTTTCTTGGCATTATGAAGGTGAATGCAATATGTGAACTTCATACATGTTACTCAAACACACAAACACGCGCGCACGCGCATTCGCTTATATGTTAATGATGTTCACAAATACATCACGCATACAGTAAACATATGCAGACAAATATATAAATACAACAAATTTTAAAAAAATAATAAAACATACAATCAATGAAGAGACAAAAGAAATGGTAAGTTTATACGTGTTGATTTTATTAGGTATTTCTGTCGATTTAGAAACCTACAATGAAATTAGGTATTTCTGTTTATTTAGAAACCTACAATGAACAGGTCATTTCACAGACGCTAAACTATAAATTTCACAGAGTACAGCCTTAAAATTGACACCGCTCCGCTAAACACAGAAAATTTCTGTCTCGCTATTGGCTAAAAATACACAATTTTTCGACTTTTAAACCTCTGTAACTCTTTTCCTTCAATTTTTTTCTCCACAACAAAATACTTTCATCGCAATTAAACTGGAAAACTTTATTATTATAGCCAATCTTCAGATTTTTTTACTGCCTTTTAAAAAATGAAAAAAAAAAAGAAAAAAAAAAGAAATTAGATCCAAAATTTATTCTTGCTAACAGCTATTTCTCTTCAAACATTATATATCATACATAGAATATATTTTGATAATATTAAACAGCAATAAATAACTCAAGTATTATTCTTCTCATTTTTATAAAGAGTAAATATAGTCAACAAAAGGGATCCTAGCACGTGAATAGATTTTAAATATACAGAAAAGTCACCAAGGTTTGATTTGAACTCAGAGCATAGGGGTCTGCAATTAAGCAGTTTATATGGATATGTAATATCTATTTGTTATAGACTGGTAGAATCGTTGGCACGTTGGGCCAAATGCTTAGCGGCATATTGTTCATTTTTGCGTTCAGAGTTCAAATTCTTCTGCAGTTGACTTTGCCTTTCTTCCTTTCGAGAACGATAAAATAAGTATCAATCGGGTGGTGGGGTCGATGTAATCGACAATTCCTACCCCGCCTCCTGAAATTGCTGGCATTGTGTTAAAATGTGAAAGTAATATTATTTGTAAGATATATAAACGCTCCGCTTCCCATTTCTCATCAAAAGTTCTGCCTTGTGTTTATGTAATCTTCAATTCATCCAATAAAGAAATACCTAAGAGCTTAACGTTAGGACATCAGATTCTACAATACTAAATGTGAGAATTCCCAGAGAATCTTCGTCGTTACAATGTATTTACCATGTGTTTGTTAATACTTCAAAATACATAGATTATGAAGGCAGTGGCTGAAAAAAGAAGAGACGCAACAATCTCCGCTATTTGCGTCTGTTAGAGAAATAGATAAAATCTCATGTTTTTATCGTCGTATTTTTAATAACTCCTCCTTGTATAACCCTTAATATTGTTGTTCAACTATCTGTTTGTAGTCATCTAATAAGACATTTATTTGGGAAGTTGTATCGTCGCAAGGCCGTATTTGGTAACAGTTGAGGAGAATGTCATGTGGCCATGTCGTATGATCAGACTATTTCGTGCTTTTAAACCTAATTCTTTAAAGTACCAATTCCATTTGGAAAAGCACATATAGATTTCTTTTACGTATAATTGCCCAATGCATGTTACTTAAATATTTCAGAAAATCCCAGTGTATTCATTGCATTTTCTTTGTCATGGTTTGAAATCTTCTAAATATCAGAGTTGTTGCTCTTGAAAACCTATGTTCAGATGGTTTATCTAAGTGTTTATGAGAAGCACATTTTCTGAATGATTCTGCTGGGTTTCTATCACTCGATGACGAGTATTCATTTGCTCTATCAGTTGAATTATTTTCTCTTCAATTAACGTGTAAGTAATTGAGCATTCCACAGAGATTGATACTATTAATTTAATTCAGCGTAACATAGATTGTGACAAACTCATACCGTTTGAGTTACAAATAAAATTCAACTGACGGACTTCTATATAGTCTTCGCTTACTGAATTTCCTTTAGAGAGTATGGGACAAGCGAAGGATTTATTAGAAAATGGTATCTGCCCAAGGAGCAAAGTAGTAAGTAGAAACCCAGGACAACGTAGTTAAGAAGCAAGCTTCTTAAATATCCAGCCTGCTACGCGTTCTGAAATTTTAGATAGAAAGCAGTTGTAGTTTATATTCAGATACAGAGCAAGAGTTTAGCGGAGTAATAATTATTTGATTTCATTGACTGTAACATATCGTTAAATTTTATATTTTCGGATACTAAATTATGAATTAACCACGCTAATATGGTTCAAGGGAAATAACTCTTACGATAAATGGATGACATTTTATGTACTTGTGTGCCTGTGGAATATAACGAAACGAGACAGAGAAATCTCTGAGAGAGAAATTAATAACAAGATAGGACAAAAAAAATCAATTTTCGAATAAAACGTCATTGAAATTGACACATACATAGAAACTTTAAATATATAGAATTGTAACGAAGCAAAGCTTTCATTATATCGGTTACATTGCTAGCTACACAATGGCTCTGAACACCAACAAAACGATTCTAAGTTCAACTACATTGTACGTAGTAGATTCTTTCTTGCTTTCTATCTTAATTTTTTTTCTCTCTCTCCCTCCCTCTCTCTCTCTCTCTCATTTTACTATCGGGACTAGTTTTTTTTTTATATATTTATTTATTTGTATTATTGATTATTTCCTATTGATCACGAAAGGTCAAACATTTCTACTTATCAATTCATTATTGAATTGCTTTTAAATAAATATTTGTCTTCCTTTTGTTAGTTATTTAAGAAAAATATTTTTTTTGAAGTGAATGTATAAATTTAACGACCGGTAATGAAAAGATAACGATTTCGATACCTGATTTATTGATTTCATCTATTTCTATTACCTAAAAGAGAAAGAGAAAAAAAAAAAAAAAAAGAGAAAAGTTACCTAATAATAATAATAATAATAATAATAATAATAATAATAATAATAATAATGACGTTTTGAAGTTAACAAAGATATTATGTGACTGAATATCATTAGTTTTATGAGATAAGAAAATTGCATTAATAGTTTATCAAAGTGAAAAAAAAAACATTGATTTTTCTGTTATTAAGCACAAAGAGATGTTTCGATGTAATTACAGCTGACAAGGAATAGAAATTTCTGTTGAACAGGTCAGAAAGATTACATTGCACAAGTGTGAATGAATAGTTTGTACGCTCGATTCGCTTAAGATTATGGACAACTGACATAACTACAGTTAAGATTTCATACCTAATGTCTGAGAATTATGTTTCCATGGAATTCATATTCTCAGGTTCACTATACAAAACGAATGTTAAGTAGAAGGAAAGGATGATGATGATGATGATGATGATGATGATATAGTAGTAGTAGTAGTAGTAGTAGTAGTAGTAGTAGTAGTAGTAGTAGTAGTAGCAATAATAGTTTCAAATTTAGCCACAGAGGCAGCAATCTTCGGGGAGGGGATAAGTCGATTACGTTGACCCCAGTGGTTTCACTGGTACTTAATTTAATTTATCGACCCCAAAAGGATGAAAGGCAAAGTCGGCGTCGGCGGAATTTGATCTCAGAACGTAGCGATGTAGCTGCAAGCTATTATTACTATTATTAATAATGAAAATAGTAATACTAATAATAATAAATATAGTAGTAGTAGTAGTAGTAGTAGTGGTGGTGGTGGTGGTGGTGGTGGTAGTAGTAGTAGTAGTAGTAGTAGTAGTAGTAGTAGTAGTAGTAGTAGGAGGAGGAGGAGGAGGAGGAGGAGGAGGAGGGGGAGGAGGAGGGAACACGAACCACCTCCAGTGTTTGAAAATGATCACATTTCATTCCTTTGAAAGTTCATTGTTCAAACTGACAGAAAGATAGATGTAAATAGGCCAAACATTATGTTGAAGGATTTCAGACAAAACCCATACCTCCTCATCGACATGACTGTCCCAATCGACGTAAATGTGTCTGTCAAGACTTACCAAAAAAACTGACCAAGTATAAAGGTCTTTGAAATAGAAATTGGCAAAATGTAGAATCTGAAGACTAAAACAATACCTGTTGTCGTAGGTTTCCTAGGAATGATAGTAAAAAGGACGGATTGTTACATATCGTAGATACTTAAAAAAAACATAAATAGAAGAAATTCAAAAAAATACTACCCATGGGAACTGCTTATATCCTACGAAAAATATTGTCTATGGAATTCCAAAAGCATTTTAATCTGTAAACATTATCAAAAGTATTTTTAAATGTACATACTAGCACACACCTTTTACTGCCATCTTAAGATCACATTATCATCTCATCAAATTACTTTTAAAACAAACTTTAAGTTACTCATGTTTTGATAGTCATTCTCTAGAATAATACTCTGTGCAAAACCAAAATTATGGCAGCGAAGTTATAATACCAACTTCAGCTTCTAACTTGTTGCCTCTTGAGGTCTCTGGGTCAGACTTGGAGTCAACTCGTACAAATACAAAGCAAAAGTCACAAATATAATAACAATAATAATAACATCATCATCAATAATAATAATAATACTGGTGGTAATGATGATGATGATGATGATGATGATGACGGTTTCTTTTATTTGCCACAAGGGCGAAGGATGAAGGGGACAATGCAAAGATATTTTCATAATAACAACAAATAATTCTTCGCAGGGTTCTTGAAGCATGACCTGTAAACAAGTAGCACCTTAGTCTGCTGGCTGTGGACAGCTGACACTTTCCATCACACCCAGCAAAATAAGCTGTGAGTTTTCATCAAATAATAATAATAATAATAATAATAATAATAATAATAATAATAATAATAATAATGCCCGATGCTAAGAATGCCATGATGAAACGAATGCAATAAAATCCAAGACATTGGAAGTATTGGAATAAGCTGAACAGAATGAAAATAGACAAAGAAATGTTTCAATACTGGCTGAGTAATATGAGGATCACAGCAGAAATTGAAGTGTTCTTAACTGCAACAGAGGATTAAAGCCTCCCCACCAAACAGATAATGTAGCAAAACACAATAAAAACAATAAATAACGAAAGAATATGTGGATTCGAGAGTGAAGCAATAAATTATATTGACTCTCACTGCCCAGTGACGTCGAAGACAGAATATATCCACAGATATCACAAAATTGAGTCTTACATGCTAGCACTATATAATGTCAACAGAAAATAGATAGTATAGACATAGTTTTGAAAAGGTTTAAGAAAATGACGAAGAAACCATACCCACGAATATTGCAATACACACAAATATGGAGATGAAGGATAATTGAGCAGATATTGTTATCAATAACAAAAAAAAAAAAATGCCTCCTAATCGACTTATTAGCCTCAACATATGACAATGTATCTCAAAAAGAAACGAAGAAATTAATCCATAAAGGAAAATCTGGAAATAAAAATAACCAGAATATGAGGCTTGAAAAGAGGAACAATTCCTCTAATGATAAGTGCTTTGAGAATTTATCAAAAAACATGCAGACGGATACGTAACCAAAAACTAGGACTTACACATAGATATATTGCATTTAGGAAATAATAGTGGTAGGCATTGTACACATCAAACATACGAGAGCATTTTTAATTTAGAAAGAAGCAGGTATAAAAATAAAAACCTAAACAAACCATAGCAAATATCAAAAGCACACAGAGCTGCGCTTGGTAGAGCAATGAAAGTACGCAATGAGAAAATAAGTCTACAGAATAATCCGTTTTGCTATAGGTGCAATACCGGAAAATTTGTGTGTAGGGGATAGATGATAACATCGAAACTAGTACTCGATTGATACATTGAAAAGCAAAGTCGATGTTGATGGAATTTGGACCGAGAGCGTCGAGCTAGAAGAGAAGCAGCTAAGAATTTTCTTCGGTGTGCTAAAGATTTTGGCAGCTCACTGATGTAATAATAATAATAATAATAATGGTTTCAAATTTTGGCACAAGGCCAGAAAGTTCGAAGAGAAGGTTGAGTTGATTACACCGACACCTGTGCCCAGCTTGTAGTTATTTTATCGACCCTGATGAAAGGCAAAGTCGACCTCGGTAGGATTTGAATCCAGAATGTAAAGATGGCCAGAATACCATTAAATATTTTGCCCAGTGTGCTAACAATTCTGCCAGCTCACAACTTTAATAATAATAATAATAATAATAATAATAATAATAATAATAATAATAATAATAATAATAATAATAATAATAAAGAAATCATACTACCTAACAAATACGAAGAAGAAGAAGAAGAAACAACAAAAGCTATAAAGCAAATGAAATCCAAACTAAAACTAGAACAGCAACGGACCATGATAAAACGATGGGAAGAAAAGCCCCTACATGGTAAATACTGGGCTAAACTAAATGCAAAAGAAATAGACAGAGAAAAATCCCAGCAATTGTTGAGAAGCTCAGGACTCAAAGCAGAGACTGAAGGATTTTTAATTGCTGCACAAGACCAAAGCCTCCCCACCAGAAATTACCAAAAGCATATAATGAAAAGAAACATAACAAGTAACTGTAGAATATGTGGAGATGGACAAGAAACAATAAATCATATTATCTCTGGCTGCCCAGTCCTGGCTAAGAAGCAATATATTCACAGACACGACAGAGCTGGGACCTATATACACTGGAAGCTATGCCAACACTATGGAATAACAACAGAAAAAAGATGGTATAAACACACGCCAGAAAAGGTCACAGAAAACGGAAAAGCAACCATACTCTGGGATATGCCAATACACACAGATAGAGAAATTAAGGCAAATAGACCAGATATAGTTGTCAAAGATCATGAAGAAAGAAAATGCTTTCTAATTGATGTATCAATACCAGCAGATGACAACGTTTCCCTAAAAGAAATGGTATCACGCTATATTTCATGTTGAGAACAATTTAGGTCTTATTAGACACAAGATGTAATCTATTTCTAGCACATTGAATGTCCACGTTAGTGGTCAACGTCATATATAAAAATGTACTTTAATCCCCTGAGATTGCAGATACTGTTTCTGAATCTCTTTGATTCTTTAAATGTGCTAGCTTCCTGGTAATTAATAGATATTAATTAATATATGATTTTTTCCCATATTTTTTAATAATATATTAACCCTTACCGAGTTCTCATACTGGATATATGCGACGCAGTAAATATTCTCTGCAGACATATTCCTGGAATTAGCGCGCCAAAACGAAGACTTTTGAATTTTACCATTAAGCTGTAATTAGCAGAACCATATACACGCGCACCTATGGCGGTGGGCAACTTTGTATGGGGTTCTGATGATTATGGTGCCATTACAAATCAGGCTGAAGAGAAATAGACAGTCAGTAAGTTTGTTAAATTTGAAACCGGTACCTGTTTAATAATGTTCCTTTTCGGTGATTTTAAATGTCTTGCCCGCTTACGTTTTGGTATCACGCTATATTTCATGTTGAGAACAATTTAGGTCTTATTAGACACAAGATGTGATCTATTTCTAGTATATTGAATGTCCACGTTAGTGGTCAACGTCATATATAAATATATATATATAGAGAGAGAGAGACGATTGTTCACTGTGTTGAATACATCAGGGTATGTTGATTTATATATATATATATATATATATAATTGTTCCTCTGTGTTTGTCCCCGACCATCACCTGGCAACCGATGTTGGTGTGTTTACATCCCCGTAACTTAGCGGTTCAGCAAAACAGACCAATAGAATAAGTACTAGGCTTACAAAGAATAAGTCCTGCCAGTTCGCCGTCTTAATAATCATAAAAATAATTCTTTGTACTATAAGCACAATGCCTGAAATTTAGGAGGCGGGGATTAAGTCGATTAAATCGAGCCCAGTACTCAACAGGTACTTAATTTATCGACCCCGAAAGGATGAAAGGCAAAGTTGACTACTGCAGACCTTGAACTCAGAACGGAGATCGGTGAAATACCCCTAAGCACTCCGTCCAGCTCGCTGTCTTCATAATAATAATAATAATAAAAATAATAATGATAATAATAATAATAATAATAATAATAATAATAATAATAATAATAATAATAATAATAATAATAATGACGATGATTAAATATATAAATCAAAGAGACAACCACTCGTCCAACTGTATAGAATATTTCGGTTGAAGTAAGCTGTAATCCTAATTAAGATTCATTTAAAAAAAGAGGATTTTAAATAAATTTACTTTTCTTACAAATATATAATTAGAATGAAATACCATTTGTTCCTTTCTGTTTACACATGAATGACAATTCTTGAAGCGCTTCTGAAGATTATAAAAAATGTTCACAGTATCAATTTTCCATCCAAAATTCGATTATTATACTGAGATTAACGTCTTCGATGCAATGTGTATATTGACTTTATATCGAAGGAATGGACAATTTTGAAAAATGTCTGTCAATTCTCTTGTTCTCTTGTGTGCCAATAATTGATCGAATATACAATATTCAAGTTAGCTTCAGCAATTAGCAAGAGGAAGAGTATACATCGAGGTGTAGCTTCAGAGTTTGAGAGTTATATTAACACTATGTCTGGGACAAAATGCACGCACGCATTAACATACACACATGCCTATATATACATATATGTATGTATGTATGTATGCATGCATGTATGTATATATATATATATATATACAGTTGAAATTTACAGAAAAACAAAAGACGAAGAGAGGTGTATAAACAACAAACAGGTGTATTAGTTTGACGCTTAGGAAGGTGAGACAGTTATTTACATTATATATAAATATGTGTGTGTGTATAAAAGAGAGAGAGAGAGTGCGTGTGTATATGTACACACACACACACGCACACACACACACACACACACACACACACACACACACACACACACACACACACATAAAGATATATATATATCTAACTATCGTCATGTACGTACGTATTTGTTCTTGAAAACATACGTTAAGATAGATGGTTAATGTAAGTTTTTATGTGAAGTATATTTTGTGGATAATTTTGGTAGATTTCCGACACTCGATGACAAGTTTCCATTTGCTGTATCAACTGAATCAACGTGTAAGTTGCTGAGCAGTGCATATGTATGCAATATCGCCTAGTAGTCAGAGTCTTGCACTTACGATCACGAGACCGTGGTTTCAATAATTCCTAGAACGGGTGGTGCGTTGTGTTCTTGAACAAAATATTTCATTCCACGGTGCTCTTGCGATTACTTTGACACTTGACCTGTGGTACACCAGGCGCCTGTTTGATTTGATGGAGAGCGTGAGTTAATGTGTGACACACATTTAATTACTATAGAACAAATCACTTGGGCAGTTCGTTCGGCAAAAGCTGAACGGGAGAGTCCAACACAGACAAACATATATGTACACACACACACAAGCAATATGTAATACTAAAATCCTGCGTTACATACGGAGTATCAGCCAGATTGTTCCTGACTATCATATTAAGAGTTAATGTGTCTTTGAAATTAGCAACCGAGACGACAATAAAACTACGCAGATTGTTCCGTTGATCGGAGAACAGATTCTAACCGTCGCTACCGACGAAGGATTCGTCACGTGTATACATATGTGCTTGCTCCTTAAACAGTCAATACATGCCGTAGCATTGAGCTATGATTCTTTGTCAAATATGTGGCTATTTATTCATGTGGTCATTCACTAAGTGTATAGTTATTATCATACTATCAAATATTATAGCTTGATATTTTCTATACGCGAGCTTATCTCACGTTGGATGTTCTTTGAATACATTGAATACGGCGTGGAATCGATCATAGTCATTCCTCTAACTCTATACCTTGTATCTTCGTCTTCCGGTTTATATATATATATATATATATATATATATATATATATATATATATATATATATATATATATATTCAGATGAATGTAATGTATGTATGCACACACACACACACACACATATATATATGTCTATATGTATGCATGTATACGTACGCATATATATCCTTATATATATATATATGTATATATATGTAAGTATACATACGCATACATATATATATATATAAATATAAATATATATACATATATGTATGTTTGTATGTATGTGTGAATGGCGTATTTTTTTTCTTACTCTGTATTCTCATCTAACAATGGACGTTGATGCTATATGTCCTTCGTTAGAAAGAGACACAGAACTATAATCAAAAAGACTTGTACATGACATAGGTAACACTTACATGGGTTACCTATTTAAGTCAACCTACAAAGACTAGTTACACACACACACACATTCTCTCTCTCTCTCTCTCTCTCTCTCTCTCTCTCTCTCTCTCTCTCTCTCTCTCTCTCTCTCTCTCTCTCTCTCTCTCTCTCTCAAGTTTATGTGAGTTCGTGTGTTGGAGAATATTCTGCTGTGTCTAGGGAGAGTCATTTTCTTTTTGTGCCTTATAATTTAACACAGTCACCGGTAAATTTTCCACTTATTCCTTATTTTTCTATTTTCCTAAAATTTTCGTTGCATCTTGCAACCTTTTCAATATTCTTGACTCTTGTATGTGTCGCATCGGAATCATTAAGATAAAACTTACTTGGAAATGGCGCTTTCTTTTCCTCTCTCCTCCTTCTCTAATTCTTTTGTTTTTTATCTCCCCTTCTACCCCTTTCGTTTTCTCTCTCTCATCCTTTCTCTAATTCTTTTCCTCACTACTTCACCGTTCTCTCTCTGTCCCTCATTCTTCCACTTTTACTCTCGTTGCTCGCACGTGACAATTGGACATCTTTTTTTTTTCCTCACTTGAATTTCTTTTTTTCTCTCTGATCAGCCGCAGATGTAAGACGCGTTCTTGTCTGTCTCCTGTCAGAGCTTGTTCCTTCCCGTTCACTAACTCAAAATGTTCAGGCTCAGCAGCCCTTCCTCTTTGTTTTCTCTGTCCTGTTCGGGTTACCAGCTTTGACCCTCCGTAAAATCGCAAATTATATTTAATTTGCTTTGAGGGAGCAATTGTTTTGCCGAAAACGTATCTTGTCCTTAATAGCTCGAAATACGAATTAGAAAAACAACCGACAATTGATGAAGGGTCGTTTTTTTATGTTGCTTGTCTTGTTTTTCGTTTGTTTCTTCCGTTGTTCGCAAAATAAAGTTCGTATTCCATGTTTTTGCATTTGATGTTGTTTACGTTCCGTGGTATCCTGTGCCCATATATGCATGTGAATATACATATATATATGTATGTACATGTTTGTATGCATATATATTTATATATTAGCTATATTATATGATTGAACACCACACATCCATTTCCAAGTATACATATATGTATATATATATATATATATATATATATATATATATATATATATATATATACATATATATATATATATATATATATATATATATATATATATATATATATATATATATATATATATATATCTATATATATATATATATATATATATATATATATATATATATATATATATATATATATATATATATATATATATACACGCATGCACACGCACACACATACACACATTTCTATTCATGAGAAAAATCTTTAAAGTTGCTGAAACTTCTGAATTGAACGTTAATAATGTTAGAAATAAATATTTCATAACTAGACCGGGAGTATATTTTATGATTTCAAGTTTAACAAATGATTCGGTTTTATGAAATGGAATAATTCATTTTCAGAGCGATATGATAATAGAATATAAACTGACTGCAACGAGATTACATATAAAAAATATATACCAAAATGTCGGCAAGAAACAAAGATATAAGTAAATTTTTTGTGTGTGTGTGTGTGCGTGCGCGCGCGTGTATATGTATATATATATATATATATATATACATACACACACACACACACACACTCTCTCACACACACACGTACACATACATGTTTCTAGCGGAGGCTTTACACGCACCTCGTTAGTAGACACAGAGAAAGCAGTACATGAGAGTTTATGCTTTCATACAAAATGGTCCTGTTAATATTAGAACCAGAATCCAATAGAGAAAGATATTTTTGTATTGGTTTCTCTGTGGCTGCTAATGAAGGCATGATATGTATGTTTAATCTGTTTGCACGTCTCCGCCAGGAATATATATATATATATAGTAACATTTGGGTAAAGATCTCGTAGTGTGCTTTTACGAGCTCTTATTCTATTATTTGGCTACCAGATGTGATTCTGCAGTAGGGTATATTCAGTATAATGCATAAGATTAATAGAAAAAATATATATATAATAGGACCATGGATAATATCAGGCTTCAATAGCAGTGCACAACATTTGTTTCTGCATTGCACACAAGCTTTAAGTTACTGAGTTTAAATTCGTACTCTATTTTACAGGAGTATTCTTTAAAATTACAATATTTTTGGATATTTGTCTGCCACAGCCGTGTGTGGGCGCTTTATCGGATGAAATACGATTAAGTCTGTTTTTTTTTTTCGGATTCTCTTAATATGCAAGGAACATTAGTTTCCATCAATTAAATTTTTAAATTTTGGGGTCACCAGCACAATAACATCAAAAGCAATAGCAATATGAGCCAAGGATACCTTTTTGGTACTCATATTAGAAAGAAAAAAAAAAGCAAACATAATAAGAAAAATAATCTTATATAAGTGATAATGGTAGGCAAATAATAAAATGAAAATAGAAATAAGAAAAACTGAAGACTTTTACGTAGTGGATGAAGTGCGTATTTAAACAAAGGAAAT
>NC_142936.1:66967578-66977578 GCF_046866305.1 Octopus bimaculoides | reverse complement strand
CAATGAGAAATACTTTTGAAAATTTGTACGCTGGTGAAACTAGTTTAAATTAGAATAGATATTAGTGCACATACTTAAAGTTGTTGTTGGCACTCCGTCGCTTACGACGTCGATGGTTCCAGTTGATCCGATCAACGGAACAGCCTGCTCGTGAAATTAACGTGAAAGTGACTGAGCACTCCACAGACACGTGTACCCTTAACGTAGTTCTCGGGGATATTCAGCGTGACACATAGTGACAAGGCTGGCCCTTTGAAATACAGGTACAACAGAAACAGGGAGTAAGAGTGAGAGAAAGTTGTGGTGAAAGAGTACAGCAGGGTTCGCCACCA
The DNA here is from genome assembly GCF_046866305.1 of Octopus bimaculoides. Lineage (NCBI taxonomy): Eukaryota > Metazoa > Mollusca > Cephalopoda > Octopoda > Octopodidae > Octopus > Octopus bimaculoides. The sequence continues at coordinate 66,977,246 of NC_142936.1, read as the reverse complement.
TCCCCTGCCAGAGCTTCGTGAAGCTTTGGGTGTTTTCGCTCAATAAACACTCACAACGCCCGGTCTGGGAATCGCAACCGCGAGTCCTATTCCCTAACCATTGGGCCAATGCGCCTCCACACATACTTAAAATATACTACCGAAAAGCAAGACGTGGATTTTATCTGGGAGATAATCTCTTCATACACATGTGTTCAGAAATACAATATTAACTGGAGCGAGGAGAGTATTAGCTCAACAGCGTCTCAAGAGAGCGACCGGATTTTGGTTTTCGCGAGCCTTGTTAATAATGTGTACCTGCTTCAATTGCATACACCACGTTTATTTCACCCGGGAACACATTCTGGAACATCAGTGAATATATTACTCAGTGTTATATATATATATATATATATATATATATATATATATATATATATATATATATATATACATATGTACATACATACATACATAATATGAATAATATATATGTATATATGCACACATATATGTACATACTTATATATATACGTATATGCATATGTGGGCACAGGACGTCACAAAATGTAAACAACATAAAATACGAAATACGAATACATGGAATATGAACTTTTTTGCGAACAACGAAAGAAACAAATGGAAAACAAGACATGCAACTCAAAGAACGACCTTTCATCAGTTGTGGGCTGATTTTCTAATCCGTATTTCGAGCAATTCACGACAAGATACGCCTTCAATGAAACAGTTGCTCCCGCAAAGCAAATGAAATTCCATTTGAGATTTTGCGGGGGGTCAAAATTGGTAACACGAACAGGACAGTGAAAACAAACAGGAAAGGTTGTTAGCCTAAACGAGGTGACGTGGCGAACGAGGAGAAGTAAGCTTGGGCAGGAGACAGGCAACAACGCATCTGATCCCACCAGCTGAATCAGAAGGAAAGCAAGAAACACAAGTCAGGAAAAGAAAGAAAGATGGCCGATAGTCACGTGGGAGCAAAGAAGAAAGAGTGAGGGAGGGAAAATGATAGACAGAGAACGGTGAGCCTTCGTTCTTCAACACAAAGGAACATGAGAAAATAAACAGAGAGAGAATAAAAGAAGCTTTAGTGCTAACGGTCGATAACAGTGGCTGGCTGGCTGGACGTAGGTGGTCAGACAGGAGAGCTAGAAAGAAGGGGTGATAATAAATTAGTGATGATCCCAAAGCTGCGCGTGCGTATGTATATGAGAGTGTGTGTGTGTGTGTGTGTGTATGCTGATTGGGGCTGGTGGCCTTCACGTGTAGATGTGTGCATGTGTAGGTGTGTGGATGATGGTGTGGGTGCTGGGAAATGGTCAGTGCTAGTGTGTGCAGGGTAGTGTGATGTGGTGAGGTGTGGGGTGGCATGATGTGGTGTAGTAGTGTGTGGTGCGATGTGGTGTGGTGGTGTCGTGCAGTGATGTGTGGTGCGTTGTGTGTTGTGTTGTGGCGTGATGGTGTGGTGTGGTGGTGTGATGTGGTGATGTATGGTGTGGTGGTGTGGTATGGTGGTGTATAGTGGTGTGTGGTGTGTGGTGTGGTGCGATGTGGCATGAAGTGGTGTTTGGAATGGTATGGTGATGTTGAAGTGTGGGGGATGCGAGGGTGGGGTGTGGGTTTGAGTTGAGGATATGTGGGAGTGGGGTTTGAGTGTGTGTGTAGGTGGGTGGAATGGCGGTATTGATATGTGTAAAGGTGGGATGTGGATGGAAGGGGTAACGATGAAGGGAGAAGATGGGTAGGAGTGAAGAGAGGAAGTAGGTGTCAGAGCAAGAGAGGAAAGGAGAGGTGGGTGGGTGGGAGTGAAGAGAGGAAGTAAGTGTGAGCTGAACAGAAGAGAGAAGAGGGTAGTCAGATGAAGGGGGAGAGGAATTGAGCCCATGTGGCGCAAAGGAGCGAAGAGAGAAGAATATATATATGTATATATGTATGTATAAGCAGGTCGCTTTTTGATGGCCGAACATTTCGATTCCATATTAATATCGAAATCTTCATGAATATTTTGCCCGTGTGGCAATGCTTTAGAAAGTGGAGATTCCTTAGCTTCTTGCTAGCTTTCTTTATCAAGTTGTCACAAATATGTAATAAAGTTAGCATATAAAAAAGTTGGCATGAAAATTTGTCTAATAATGGAAGTTATATTCTCAAGGTTAGCCTGAGAGAAGAAGAATAGATTCTCATTTAGGAATCAGTTTATTACTGCAATATCATTTGCTGAATGAAAGACAGAAATGTTAGCGGCCAAGCAAAATGTCTAACGGTATTTCATCTGCCGCTACGTTCTGAGTTCAAATTCTGCCAAGGTCGATTTTGCCTTTCGTCCTTTCGGGGCCTATAAATAAAGTATTAATTGAGTACTGGCGTCGGTATAATCGACTTGCCACTTCTCCCAAACTTTCCGCCTTGTGCCTATACTAGAAAAGATTGTTTTTAGAATGTAAATGTATCACACAAATATATATATATAATGTTTTTTTTTTATACGGCACCGTGTTTTACAATGCTGTAAATAATAATAATGGTATATTTAAAAAGCTTATGGCGATCACCGTGCAATGACTAAGGAAAATAGTCTAATGAAGCGGCATATAAGCCCTTAACAGAAAATAGAAGGCTTTCTTATCCGCGTGGGACTCGAACCCACATCGCTTTGTTAACGCGACTGTGTTATATTTATACCAGCATATTAGCCTCCCCGTTTCTGGTGTAAATGTACCACTCTTAGTCACGTTAACAAAGGGATGTGGATTCGAGTCCCACGCGCACAGGAAAGTCTTCTTTTTTCTGTCGAGGGCTTATGTGTCCCTTTATTAGACTATTTTCTTTAGTCATTGCACGGTGACCTCCATAAGCTTTTAGCTTATATAAAGATACCATCTTTATGTATATATATATATGTATGTGTGTGTATATATATTTATATATGTGTATACACACACACACACACACACACACACACACACACACACACACACACACACACACACACATATATATATATATATATATATATATATTGTTGTACTTGGGGATGGTCATATTGCCAGTTTAGCCAATAAAAACACACGCACTGTATATTTGGTGTTAATTTTTTTTTTTTCAGCTTTATATTACATTAATCTTAATCTTAATCTTATTTCGGCCAGAGTTCTTTCGTCACACTTCTGTGACCTCATCAGTGGTCCTTTGTTTCCTTCTTTCTTATGTGTGTCTCACTTGCAAAACAAATATGTATATATATATATATATATATATATATATATATATATATATATAATATATGTACATACATATGATTTCTTACTTTATGAATTCAAAGACTATGAAATATGTACGAGGGTTGGCTGAAAAGTTCATAGGCTGATCAAGATGCTGTAATGGAATGAGAATGAATGTGGTTTACTTTTCAACGTAGTCCTCCATGCAATCAACAAAGAGTTGAAATTAATGTATGCAAGATTTCACATCTCTCGCATCATTTCTCCATCGTCAATCAATGAAATTTTAATCCCACCCGCGTATAATAACTAATGCTTAGAGTTTTATTCTGAATAGTCATCCCATTTGCTGAATATCTAGATAAATCAGAGACAATTAGAAAGTCGGTCACCAAGTCCCTATAAATTTAGTTACAACTTGCTAGATATGTGATGCCTACCGCAACATATTCTATGCATGCGTACATACGCATAAATGTTAATATAATAAATAAACATACATGTATTACTAAATGAACAGAAAAATTTTCTACACAAGTATATAAATAATGTTTAGATGGAATATCTAAACAGTTAAGTAATTTATAATTTCTTTTGTGTCTCATTTTATTGGTTGTCTGGTAAATATATGCAATGTTTAATTCATAATTTGGAGGGTGATTTCTGTCATTATTTATTATATAACTTTACTACAATTGTGTTACATCATTTACATCATATCAGCTAAATGATAATGGTGATCTTCGAAAGCTTGCATAATATCCAATTTCTTCCGCCTTGTTTCTCGTCTGTTAATAGTCTCTTGATGTCACCGTTCATGTGGAAATTTCCAAGGAGTAACCGTTCTTCATTAGGACTGATTCCTGAATCTTGTAGAAGTAGGCTTGGTATTTCAAGTGGTTTCTGCGATATTGATTTGCTGTGAAGGAAAAAAATATCGACCGACAGATCTTTCTGAGTATTGTGTAACATTCCATGACTGCCTCAGAATAACATTATACCATTTATTTACTTCTCCTGTAAATTATTTATAGCCGTTGATGTTTAAAGTAATCTTGATCAAGTTGTTAATCATTTAATATTAATGTTTTATCTAGTTTACAGTTTGTTTTCTCCAGGCGTGTATTTTCCCCAATTTCTGTATTTGACTGGTCTAAATTACATGTAAACTATATGTTAATGCAAAACAAACAATTCACCAAATGTAAGCCGAAAATGAAGTTGTAATTCATTCGAAATTGTCTGAATCGACACTACTACTTTATTGTTATAGAGAAGACATATTGTCTCCAAACTTAATTAGCATTTTTTCATTCTTAGGATTGCCATCTTTGATACGAGAGCATAAAGAATTCGATTTTTTCCACATCATTATTTATTAGCCATAACACTTCATTGTCTCAATGTATCATTATCATTACGATATTACGGTACGACTGTTACAGATATAATTAGTTTTTAAAATCTATCAGCAGCATACATAAAGTAAAATATTACACCAGAAAACTAAGGGAGTTGCATTATAGGATAAGAGAAATGATTGAATAACTGAAGTAATTATAATCACTATTGTCAAGTACGGTCATTCTGGAATTATAATATCTCCTATCAAAATATGAAGCTGAAATACTGGGGCAAATATTCTCAAAACGTTAACATGAAACTGCGGCTAAAAATTGCTCCATTTCTGATTCATTTCAAAATAATATTCTTTAAATGAAACGTCAGGAAGTTTAGTTATTCCTTCGGATACGAAAAATATAGATAGATACTTTAATTATCTCCAAACATATAGTTAGATATTCCCGAATATCGTAGACTTGGTATTTCAAATGGTTTCAGGAATATTGGTAGATTTTGAAGTATCTCTTGATGTTAGAAATTAATGCCATATATTCTGTTAAAAAAATCTCTCTTATTGAATGTTACTGTTCTTCTTTTCGTTGTTGTTATTGCTTGTAATTACAGTAAGCAAAACTGAGAGGTAACTTTTCAGAAAAGGGTCGTTGTTGCTGTTATTGTTAGTTCTTTCTCGGCTCATAGGGGCCGGTTTCCCGGTTTCTTTGCCGTATAGGTTCCACAACTGGACAGAACATCGATCCGTCGCAGGTGAACTGCTGGATGCAGGAGGAACGAGTGAGAGAAAGTTGTAGCGAAAGAGTTAGCAAAAGTTCGCCATTACCTTCTGCCGGAGACGAGTGGAGCTTAGGTGTTTCGCTCATAAACACATACATAGCCTGGACTGAGATTCGAACTCGTGATCCCTCAACAGCAAGTCCGCTGCTCTAACTACTAGGCCATGTGCTTCTACTTTCAGAAAAGGGTAGTGATACTAATTAACAAACTCTACATACGAATATACTTACATGTTCAAGATAGTAAATAAATAATATGATATAACAATTTAGCAGACTTAAATGAAATATTGTAATACTATTTACATTATTTACAATTGACGGATATTTGTCCTCATCTTGTTTGTTGTTAACACAACAATTCGATTGATACACCCTCCAGCCTTCATCAGGAGTCTTGAGGAAATTTCTAACCTGGATTCTAATTCCTAAAGTATTTTTCGTTATTATTATTATTATTATTATTATTCAGGTCACTGCCTGGAACCCGCGTTTTAAACCTCTACGCTATATGCTCGTGGGCAATTATGGAGTGAATTTTAGGGCTTATAAATCTAATATTCTCTTATCCTTCCTTAATAGCGGTTCCCATATGCTATTCATATCTGATCTTCCCGTGTCACAGCTTTGCGATGTTCCTCTACCCTTATTTTGAGGGGGCGACATGTTTCGTCTTTGTATAACCTACCACAGCTGCATGGGATGGAGTACGCGCAGTTCTTAGTAATATTCTCTTCTATTGGTGGTTTTACTCGAAGGAGATGTTTGCGAAGTGTTGTATTACTTTTGAATATTGATCCTGATGTCATATGGGCCGCATATCGTTTGTATATTTTCGGAGAGGCCTTTCACAGAGGGTAGACAGACTGTGGAGAGTTTATCGATTTCATTCTCTCTTTTCTTCATAATTGGAGTGAAGATTATGTTGTTTTGTAATATTGATTTCAATTTGATATATATATCTGTAAAAATATGTGACACTTACTCGGTAGCCATGATAAAACTCCGAGTTTCGGATGCCGGGGCGGAAACCCACGCCGCCATCTCTTCAGTTATCTGGCCATTGAACATTCCTTTGAGATGGCTGCGTGGGTTTCCGCTCCGGCGTCCGAAACTCGGAGTATTACCATGGCTACCGAATAAATGTCACATATTTTTACAGATAAATTCCTCTATTTACATAATATCGAGATCTCTTTCTTTCTTTTGTTGTCTTTTCTATCAATATATATATATATATATATATATATATATATATATATATATATATATATATATATATATGTATACATGCACACACACACATATGCACACACATATACTTGTATATATACACATAGATATAGATATGTTTGTGTTGTGTGTATGTACGCACGCACACACATACTGATGAATCTAAGCAACTGATTTCATTATCGTTGGTGACATCGCATATATATATATATATATATATATATATATATATATATATATATATATATATATATATATATTCAAGGCTTGAATATGGTACTTATGCGAAGGCACCCGAATATCACATCCCAAAAGGATGGGTGATTAAAATCAAACAATAAGCAACACGGATTTCAAAAGTGATTGCAGTACGCACGTTTCATGCTACTTCAATTTATTTAAGTAATGTGAGCATTACCTTAAATGCAATATGAAGAGCAATCTTCAGCTGCACGAAAAAATGCAGAAAAAAGACATATTACAAATGTGGCAACATATTAAAACCAAGTGGGAGAGAGCATACATAAAATCCAAATGTGAGGAAGAATATATAAGTCCATCTTGACATAGCAGGGTCTATCAGGCTAGTAATTGATTTTAGACAAAAGTTATATTCTTCCTCACATTTGGATTTTATGTATGCTCTCTCCCACTTGGTTTTAATATGTTGCCACATTTGTAATATGTCTTTTTTCTGCATTTTTTCGTGCAGCTGAAGATTGCTATTCATATTGCATTTAAGTTAATGCTCACATTACTTAAATAAATTGAAGTAGCATGAAACGTGCGTACTGCAATCACTTTTGAAATCCGTGTTGCTTATTGTTTGATTATATATATATATATATATATATATATATATATATATATATATATATATATATATATATATATATATATATATATATACATATACATACATATATATATTCGAGACTATACAGAATTGCAGATAGTATTTATGGAATTTTGATTTACTGTCGGGTGACTTTTGGCGAACACTGTATATTTATGTGTGCGTGTGTGTGTATGTGTGTGTGTGTGTGTTTGTGTGTGTGTGTGTACGCGCGCGCATGTGTGTATGCATGTGTGTAAACGTTTGTTTGACAGACTGACCGATGTAAACCTTATAAATTTTGTAGATTTTAAATATTTCATATATTTATATCGTACCTGACAGGATTCGAACTGGTACCCTTAATTTCTAAACTGAGCGTAGTAACACCACATTGGAAAGAGCGTTACGATTGTTAGTTATATTAGTTACTGAGTTTGGAAAGATTAAAGGCAAAGTTGGCCTGGAAAGATGAAAGCCAACTGGTAGGGGTGGTCGTAATTTCAGATTAACATAAACATCAATAAGAATTTGTATAATTCTGTTTATAAAGGAAATTCAAAATGAATGAGGAAACATATTTAATATTTAATTTGCATATTTTAATGTATGAACTATTCTGAATATTAGGAGTCTTGTTTAATATATACTGATATTCTTACATGTTTCAGATAGACTCATTTCGAAATGGCGACCACTGCAAACGCAGTGGCTGTGGCAACAACACCGCCGACGGCTACAACCCCGACGACCAATACCGCAACTACACCAGATGATAAAAGTTCACGTCAATTTCCTAAGGCTGGCACACGAGCTCTTCTCATTGAAAAGGTAAAGTACATCCTAAATGTCATATTACAATTAGCATGTTGTAGGAGGCGACGAGAAATTTTACTTTGCAATAATATAATGCAAATAACTGGCAAATCGGCGATATTGTTGGTTTAATATAAATATTGTCATATCTCCGAAGGCAAAATTCTTTGGATTCACTGATGTCAGATACTTGGAAACAAAGCAAATCAATTCCATTGAAGCATTCTCATAACTTTAATTAGGTCGTGTAATGTAAAAATAGAGTTCTTTATTCGGAAATTTGATAAAAGACAGCACATATGTGATAAATGTCAAAACTTGAAAGTTATAAATATAACAGTTACACTTGTAAGAATAAATAATAATCATTTCTCATCTAACAAAACCGGTATAACTATTTCCATTAGACGTGTTAGATACGTCAATGTGTTTCATATCATTTCAGTTTATTAAATTAGCAGTTGTAAAAAATAAAATAATGACAATAACAGATATTTTTATCGAAATCATATGAACATATGAAGGACGGAATGACTGAAAATATTTGTTTATTCAATGGAAATTTTAAAAGAATCTTTCAAATTAAAAATACATCCAAGTATATATTATCAATGGAGAATAATACAATTTTATTCTCACGCGTATCTCTATCTATCTATCTATCTATCTATCTATCTATCTATCTATCTATCTATCTATCTATCTATCTGTCTGTCTGTCTGTCTGTCTGTCTGTCTGTCGATCATTAAATCGATCTATGAATATATCCCTCTCTCTCTCTATATATGTGTATACATATACATATATATGCACATATATATATATGTATATATATATATATATATATATATATATATATATATATATATATATATACATATACACACACACACACACACACACACATACACACACACACACACATATATATATACATTACACATGTACATATAAATGAACATATATATGTATACGTATATATATATACATATGCATGTTCATATATATATGTATATTCAAACTTACGTTGTGTATGCGTGTTCGATATCTTTTATATTGATTCAGCTGCTTCTCATATCTGATTTTTTCCGTGGTAAGAAACGTTTGAACATACCAGCAGATGTAGTCACAGACAACGATTTAGCTTTCAACTGGCCTAGTTTCGTGTACGCCGTATTGACAAGCTACAAAGATGAAGAAACATTGGTTGCCATCGCTCGAGTAACCGGACTTCATGCGAGTCATTTCGCCTGTCTATGACTTTCTGGTGTTTTAACACCAGGCGAATTGATGAGAATATATTCTCTTATTCCAATAATCGCAGCTTGCCCACGAACTGGCAAAACACATATATATATATATATATATATATATATATATATATATATATATATATATATATATATATATATATATATATATATATATATA
>NC_142936.1:66927578-66962578 GCF_046866305.1 Octopus bimaculoides | reverse complement strand
TCACATATACAAAAATTAATAATCAAAATCACAATAAATGAACAAAGCTGCAAAGGAATATCTACGTTGGATTAATATGTACGGCAACTGAACCAGCTAAATGCACATACATGCTAAATCAAGGGACATAAGGTGAGTTACCCAGCATAAACACGTATCGGATCGCAATTTAATGAGATAAACACTGTAAAAAACAAATCTCGAAGATATATAGTTCGCCATTTCTCTTTGTGATGTATGGATGATATACTTCGAATGCTGTATCAAATCTAATGAAGCGAACTGTGGGTTTACGTACATATAAATCCAAGGTAGATATTCCTTTGCAGCTTTGTTCAAGGTTTTAACCCAATGGGTGGATAAAGTAAACTCAGGATTCAAGTGTAAGTTTGTCCTTCTTAAAGTATATTTTAGGTAAGGGATCATAAAACCTTAGTGTTCATGTCAGATTTGAGATGCAATATGACTATAGTTCTGCCATCATTTAAACTTAGAATGATCGTTTTAGAATTTAAGGGAAGAGATTAATTAGTACACTTAGGAGTAGAAAAATATCTATAATTATGTCAGGATTTATTCTCATCCCTGTCTACTTATAAACAGGAAAATATGGTATCATACAAGATAAGTAAACAGATTTAAAAGGAATCGAACGAAAGAGGAAATGAAAAGGAAATAAATATTGTTTCAGTTTAGGTATTCCGATCAGACCATAGGAATGAAGTTTTGATATTAGAATATTTAGAAGCAAAGTATTGACTGAGATGAATAAAGTACGTTAAAATCCTGATAATATTTAGTCTCAATCCACAAAATTCTGTAATTTTGAGGTCTGTTGCGAGATTAGTACAATCTAACAAGAACAAATTTACGATCCTTTGTCTGGGTTAAGCCATGTGCACTTCTATCTTCGTTATATCCAATTAAATACTTTTATAATGAATGTACGCATTTTAGAGTCAATTTGTTCCCGTCATTTAATAACCTATAATTAGCACTAACGATATACCATATTTCTTCCAAGCATAGATTACACTTCCATTTGCCAATAGCATACGTTGAGGCGCTTTTAAAAATTACCCATTTGCTATCACATAAATTCTACATGAAAGGATTTTAGAACTCTTATACACTTATCCAGCGGAAATGCGTATCGGATTGGAATTTAATGAGAATTATACCGTAATAAAGTAATTTTGAAGATATATAAATCTCCATCCTCCTTTATGTCTTGTGTATATGTGTCTGTACACATAAGCATATATATATCCATATACATCTGTACTCACATACAGACACACCTACATCTATATCTACATATACGCACACACATATATATGCTATACATATACATATAACATATATACATGTGGGTATTTATGGATATATATATATATATATATGATTACACATGCACACACACCCACAAATACATACATACATACATACATACACATATCTACATATATATATATATATATATATATATATATATATATATATATATATATATATATATCTGAGAATCTTCTTTATAAATGGGAGGAAAGGTAATGAGGTTTATATAATTTTTTGAGGTTCATATGGTTTTTTTTTAAATATTTTAGAGTTTGATCACATTCAAAGTGATTTCTTAATTGTAAAATATTTTCAAATACAAATTCTCGGAGATATATTGAGTGCAGTTCAAGGTTATTGCTTACCTCATGAATAAAAAAAAAAAAGATGAATAAGATAAGAAAATCGATTTCCTTACATAAAAATATAACAAAGATGCGAGCGATATGGCGAGAACTGCTTATCCCTTTCTGAAGACGTTAGTTTTGTGATTGATATCAATGATCTGAAAGGCAATCGTTACGAATATTTCTTGACAAATGTTCATCCTTCAGTAACTATGAATCAAAGGTTCCGATTTCATCTGAATGAGGAAGAATAACACTTATACTGAATAGGTTTACACCGATGTGAGCCCCAAGATAATCAAAGGCGTTCCATCCATCACCAATTCAGCAAGACGAACATAGTTTGACCAACTTGCGTACATGAAATGAATTATACTATAATGCTTACAAATTTTGGCAGTCGACCAGCAAACTAGGAAGGGGAAGTATGTCGATTACATCGACTCCAATACTCAACCGGTATTGTTGTATCAATTCTGAAAGGATAAAATACAAAATGACCTCGGCGGGATTAAAATGCAGAACGTAGAAAGGATTATTGTTATTATTATTATTATTATCATCATCGCTATAAGCATCATCATCATAATCATCCTCATCATCCTCATAATCATAATAATAATAATAATAATAATAATGATAATAAATGCCCGGATGCAGTACCAGGCAGTGGCTCTCATGGCTTCTGATCTTAATTGATTGGAAGCGTTATCATGTACATTGTTTTGTCTTGGTATAAAAAGATGGGCTACAGCAAATATTCTGCTTAATACTACCATATTTGCTTTAGTCTGCTTTTAACAAAACAATCCCACACCAGTTCTTCTGAATATAATTTTTACCACAATATTCAATACGTCTGTAGTTTTTCCTGAAAGTCAGTAAAATCTGATTTGAGAGAGATTTGTTATTTCTAGGAAGACATTGGATCGCATAAAGTTTCCCCACATTTACTTCCTTACAGACTAGCTGTGTACTTCGTCTTTTAATAGCATAAGCGAATAAACCAAGTCTTCAACTATTTGATGAGGGCGCAGAAGTGACATGTGGTACGTATATTGGTAGAGGCCATTCTTCTATAAGCCTAACTACAAGCAATTTCTCAAGAAAGGAACCCAAACAAACGGACAGGCAAAGGTAAACACTCTGAGAAATGAGAAAAATCGACTTCTATACAGGACTGGCTCCTTGTTTGTCAACTTGGAAAGGGATAAAGTTGTCATCGGCGTAATTTGAACTCAGAGCGCATAGTGTTGGAACAATTATCACAGATCAATCTCTCCAACTCTCTAACATTCTGCCGACTAGCCTCCCAACTCAGTATGTTACTGTCGTTTCATTAACTAGTCTGTGCAATTAAAGACAAATATAACTAGTTGCGATTCGAAATCGTAACCAAGACAAATATAACTAGTTGAGATTCGAAATCGTAAACAAGACAAATATAACTAGTTGAGATTCGAAATCGTAACCAAGACAAACAAAACGCATTATTATGAAACATGTAGAGAGAGGCTCGACTACATCAGTACTCGCATGGAGCCCAGAATATTTAATTAAATCAGATTATGGAGCTAATCTCAGTTTTTGAAATGCAGCATGCAGCGTACACAAGGCATTCTCTCGGTCTATTCTATGACGATTTACTTCTAAATCACAAAGGAATGCTTAAAGAGAACACAGTATCATTTCTTGAACAACAGCAGGCAGGATTAGTTTATAGTTATTCTATATTACCCTGGAAGCAAAATAAATATTATTTCTTGGACATACTTAAAAATACGAGATTTGTTTGTATAATATTCATGTATGTACATATAAACGTACATATCTTCCCACACAAAGACACACGTATATATGTGTCTAGCTATCAATATGTATGCATATATGCATATATATGTTACATACATACATGCATATATATATATATATATATATATATATATATATACGTATATATACACTTACGTAAGTGTGTGTGTATATATATATATATATATATATATATATGTATATCTCCACACATACGTATGTACATATATATATATATATATATGTTATATAGTTGTGTATGCATATATACACGCGCACGTGCCTACGCATGGAGAACTAGATGTTATCATACATTACATGCGTATGTATGTGTGGGCACGCGCACATGCGTGCGTGTATGGGCTTTCAAAGGAGGAGCAGTAATCAATCGTTGACAAAACTATAAGACACATGAAAAAGAGAGATGTTTCTCATATTTAAAACCAATGAGATACTAGAATAGCGGCATGGATCATATGTGTTCTTTAATATGACGAATTCTCAAGATTAGTTATAAGCATGTAGGTGTATATTTCTATAATCATGTGATACTATATTAAAAATAATGCTTTCGGCTGTTTATAACATATCCTTTAACAATTTGCGGCATGCTGTTGTAGCTTTTATGAGCAGATTGTTTGATGTTAATATTTTCTACTCCAGCTTTTGTTGCAGCTGTCTCGACAATATTAAATATTGTCTACTTTAATGCAACAGCTTACAACAAAATAAACAGGGAGATGGCTACACTCTGCCTATGCCGAGACCAATATCCACCTGTCTCTTCATATATATATATGTGTGTGTGTGTGTGTGTGTGTGTGTGTGTGTGTGTGTGTGTGTGTGTGTGTGTGTGTGTGTGTGTGTGTATACATGTGTATATATATATGTATAACACGAATGACGTTTAAAATTTACGGTAGCTGTTTTAGTAGAATTTTACTGATGTTATCATACATTACATCATCACCTACAATCAACCACCTTCAGGTAAGATGTCAAACAGGTGAGATTTGATAAATGAAACCGGACAAATCTGACGTAAATATGTAATATGTGTGTATGTGTATGAGTATATATATGTATGTGTGAATATATATATATATAGGCGCAGTCGTGGCTGTGTGGTAAGAAACGTGCTTCCCAACCACATGCTTCCGGCTTCAGTCCCACTATGTGGCACTTTGTGCAGGTGTCTTGTACGGTAACCTCGGGCCGACCAAAGCTTTGTGAGTGGATTTGGTAGACGGAAACAGAAAGAAGCCGATTGTATATATATATATATATATATATATATATATATATATATGAATTCATGCGTGTGTGTCTTTGTCTCTGAGAACCGATGTTGGCGTGTATATTATTCCAAAACTTAGCGATTTAGCCAAAATGGCCGATACAATAAGTACTAGACTTATAAAGAATAAGTCCTGGGGTCGATTTCTTCGACTAAATGGCGGTGCTCTGGTATGCCCACAGTCAAATGACTGAAACGTGTAAAAGAGTAAAAGAATATATATATATATATATATATATATATATATATATATATATATATATATATATATATATGTGTGTGTGTGTGTGCGTGTGTAAACAGATTGAATTGAATTTCGTCTTTTAATTTAGAGGATCTCCTACTCTGATATTTCCTTTATCGAGTCCTTTGTAAAAAAAAAATTGTTTATACTTCTTGCACTGATGAGTACAGCGATATATAATTACATTGATTATTTTAGTTAATTCTATTCAACCATGAATTTGCATGATTTTTATATCGCTGTTCGAAACGATCGTCTGCATGAAGTAGAAAAGCACTCTGAGAGCGCAGACCTCCGCCGAGTAGCTCATTTCCACCCATATACACGCATGCTAAAAATCGCCCAATTTCCCAAAGCAAAAACATAACCTCCTTGGTGGTGTTAAAAAAATACGACAGCCATATGGTTTGAAAAAAAAAAACCCTTTAAAAACAGGAATCATCTGAAGCAGTCATAATACATCAATGACAACAGCAAGCTAGTTTCACCATGCAACTAAAAAGAAACAACAAAACTTGAGTGATACACACACAACGCGAGTAAAATTACTAATAGAGAAACGAAAATAAACTTTGGAAACACCAACGCCACTTTAGGTTACGTGGAAACGATGAACGTGTTTTCAAGGGAGATAATCAAAGAACGTAATATTGTAATACTTCATGCAAAGTAAATATAACAAATGAAAAATCCTTCACGAATTCATAAAAAATCCCGGATTACTACCAAAATGTCGTCATCTGTTCCTTATGTCATTACCAACATTTCCTGCAAGTTTCATTGAATGCCATTCACAACTTTTTGAGTTATTTTGCACACAGACGGATGAACTGACAAACCAACGCTGATGAAAACAAACCTCCTTCCTTCGTGGTTGTAATTAAAATTCTCTAACAATCTAACATCTTTCAACCATTTTTAACAAATTTGTAGAGTTTTATGGGATTCCTTTCCAGAAATTCACAACACCACACACACACACATATATATATTTATATATACATACATATATATTTGTAGTTGAAGATCATATTACTCTCATACACACATAGCCATATAATGCATATTATAATGGTTGTCCGTTAAAAGAAAAAGAAACACAGTTCCATATTAGCTGAGTAAATATATAAAACATATAGTTTAGGAAGATAAATATCACTTAATAACAGGAAATTATGCAAGAAAACATGAAGTAGAGTTATGTGAGCTTGAAGTATCATTACACAGGTCGTTAGCTTAATTTAATTTCGTAGAAGATTCTGTGAATCAATTAAAACGATTATTTTCAAATAAACATATTTTAGTGTAGTTCCGTAATGTTGAAACAGAGGAAGAATAAGGGAGGTAAGAAATCTCGTGTGCTACTACATGGGTAAGTTAATGGTATGTCTGTGAAAAAGAGACATAAAGGGTGTAGGTAAGAAACATTTATGATACAATCCTCCATATTACTCTATACAAAATATATAGTATTTTACGCACTAGCTAATTATCTCAATTTAACCTCTAATTGTTTTAATCTTCCTTAGACAGTGTTTTTGCTGGCCTCAAATATACCCCATCTGCCATTATATTCCAAGATAGGTTTTGTTCGTCCTTTCTTTAATCATTTATTCTTCACAGTTGCAATAAACTGTAAATATTGATATTAACCCAAATATTAGTTTGCTATTTTAAAAATTCATTTAAAATATTATTTTGATATTTATATAGTCATTCTGTTTATTTAAAATTCATTTCGTCTAAATTCCTCATGAACTTCCACGCGGTTTGTTTTCACTAAATATAATATCTCAAAAATGTGTGTGTTTATACATACCTAGACTCACACACACATATAAATAAAGACACACATATGTCTGTCTGAATGCATGTACGGATGGATGTACGGATGGATGAATGGATGGATGGAGGGAGGGAAGGAGGGAGGGAGGGATGCATACATGCATTACTATACGTCGCCATATTCTATAAACAGAAATCAAAATTCATTCCTTTTCACAAACACTACACAGTATACAACATCTATATTCCCTTTCCATTCGCGTTCTCATGCGAAACTTCTCTTTCTCTGCTATATTGAAATATACTATTTCCTATGTGTACAAATATGAAAGTTAACTCTCTTCATCGAACACTTCTTTTTTTAATTCAAGATTAATAAATGCAGAAGTTTTGAAAGTTACTATTAATTCATTTTTAAAAATCCTTCTCCCACCATATTTTAAATAAATTCATTGAGCCATTTCATCAATGTGCAATAGGTAGTGAAACCCCTTGTATTTCCCCGCAATGCACAAGTATGTATGCTTTTATCTATGTACGTATGTATGTATGAATGTATGTATGTACGTTTGTATGTAAGTAATAATGTATGTAAGTATATATTTAATTATGAATGTTTATGCACGTGTAAATTTATCTATTGTGTGTGCCACAATCTAGAAACCCTTAAACAAGTTCAACTGTAAGAGAACTAGAATTTCAATGAAGGACATCTTAGAGTCACGAGAATATAAGATACGAAAGGTTAACAGTCATGAAGCTCATCAATTTATGCAACCATCGGTTGCCTAACTGAATTCAAAATACATTTCTTAAGAGTTTAAGTTTTAAAAAAAAATATACACCACACACTCATACGTACGCACACACAAACACACACACGCACACACAAACAAACACACACACACGCACACACATACAAACATACACACACATATATGTACATACACGTATATATAATTAATGTATATATACACACACAATATATATGTATATATATATATATACACACATATATATAAACATATATGTATATATATATAAGTATATATATATATATATATATATATATATATATAAATATATATATATATATATATATATATATATATATATATATATATATATATATATATATATATATATATATATATATATATATATATATATATATATATATATATGCACATATATATATATATATATGTGTGTGTGCGTGTCTGTGTGTATTTATATTCTTAAGGTTAAGCTTCATGTAATTATGTCAATGTAAAAGCGTTATTTCCAACTGAAAATACGTCATAATATACATTGTATTACTTTACAAGAGTGAAATGGTGAACAATAGCACTGATAGAGTAATAATTTCAATCGATAATAATATTTGAAATCTGGAACTTACCTAATGGTTATTCTTAATGGAATCTACTTCTGGTCTGATATGTCTAACTACTCTCTATGTGAATATACATATGATAATACAATGAAAACTTCGATTATTCAAAAATCCCTTCAATTATAACGCGATATATTTGAGGATCTTCAGGTTGTAGAATCGTTAAAGATGTCGGACAGCTACTTCAAAGGTAGGCATTTCGTATCTGTCATTGGTATTGCATTCATACTTGTTGTTGCTGTTGTGTTATTTGTTGTCATTGCTGGTGGTGGTGCACAATGTCTTGGTCTTACCTGATCTCGTAAACTTATGATTGAGGTTGTTCCATTCGTAACCATTTTCATTTATTCAGTGATAACATGTATACATACATATACATACATATACATACACATATGCATATGCATGCTTACACACACACACACACACACACACACACACACACACACACACACACACACACACACACACACACACAAACACACATATAGGACCTTAAGACGGCAGGGTGTAATTTCAGAGGGATTTAACTGTCTTAACTACTGTTTCTAAACGCTAAATAGCGTATCTCACAAACATGCGTACACAAACACAATGTGTCTGTGAGAGAGCGTGTGTGTATTTGTATGTGTGTGTGTGTTTTATATACAAATGCATTTTTACACATTTTTCTGTTACATGCGTAATTATATTTTACTTGCATGACACTTCCTCTATGAGAAGAAAATCGTGTCATTTATAGGTTGTCCAAAGGTGACACTATGGGGAAAAGGATGTTATATTGATCTTTGGGTAATTCACTTTAAAAAATCTCTAGACTAAGATGAAATATCATAAACATTTCTTGTGCATTTGGGTCGATTTGACACACATTTCATGGTGAATTTTATGATTTGATTAATCTCTTAAGAAATTTAACTTTATGAAAGAAAGAAAGATATATAATAATTAACTTAGTTATAGAATGAACTTCAAGTGTTCGTGACGGGTAATAATTCTTGGAATCGCTGCCTTAGAGGGTGCGTGATTGGTTGTAAATGAACTTCTTGGAAACGTTCACAACAGTATGCTTTGACACTAATACAGAATTGGAGTGCGTTTGTAATGGCTGTTAGCTTATACAGCATTACTAGAAGATATGTTGAATACAAACTGTCTCATCTATAAACGGAACTGTAACTTGGATATATCTGGAGATAGTTTCAGTAATTGTTATAGTCATACGTGTGTTGGTGTTTGTTGAAGAACATGAGTCAAAATCTGTGATAGCGTTTAATTCACAGTTTTGTGTGGGATCAGGTAATATTTCTTTATATCTTGTTCGAATTTTCCTCTAATCTGTTACAGTGCTGTTCCTTCTGGCACGTATGCGATCGAAACAATTGATATGAATTATTTTCCTATCTTTGATCCTATACATGGAATCTCTTTGTATTTATTAATAATGTTTTGTTTAAGCTCTGCGCATTTGTCCGAAAATAGAGGTTATACACAGATAAGGCAGTTCAAAAAATATATCTCTAGTTTGTAGGAAGGAAACGAGGTAAAATTATTGTTAGCGAAGAGAAAACGTTTTGGGCGAAAATAGAAATAGAGTAAAATTTTGAAATATTGAATATGTACCGAGGCTTAAATAAAGTAAAGAAGAATTTCACAGGATAAAAGATGGTGGCTAAAAAGAAATATTAAGCAACAATAACTTTTTAATAGATAAAGAGCAAGATAAAGAAAACAAAAGCGACGAAATAAACAAATAAGATGAAAGACAAAGACAGATAAAAGATACAATAACAACTCTATAGACAAAAAGCGGCAAAGAAATGAAACGAAGAATAAAATGTTAATGTAGTAAATAAAAGAGAGTAATTGAAAGAGAAAGAAATCATAAGAGATAAAATATAAAAGATAAAAGAACGAGAAATAAATGGTTGGAAATAAAAATAAATGCTGCATAAATATTGAGGAAGACGGCTTATATAAGAACATATATTCAAACGCCCCAAGTTAAAGATGAAGAGTTCAATAAAAAGTTCGATGTTTAATGATATATATAAATTTGTAATGACCCTTTTTATTTGCTTTGGTGCGCTAGGGTCAACTTTGCCTTTCATCCTTCTGGGGTTGATAATATTAAATGAACTGGTTAAGTAAATTGGCCAATGACATCGACTAATCCCCACATCATAAAATTGCTGACCGTGTGTCAAAATCAGAAAAATAAACACGGATGGAGTGGGAGAATCATGTAATATTTCTTCCAGTTCTTTGCAAATCTCAGTTCAAAACCCGCTGAAATAGACTTTACATGTCATCCGTTTTCTTTTTTCCTTTTATCGACAAAGATATAGTTTGAAATGCCTCTAAGCATTTTTCTAGCGTGCTAGCAATTCTATACCAGTTTACTACCTCATCATAATAACAATAATGTTTTCAAATTGTTTAAAAAGAGGGGAAAGTGATTATATTGACTTCGGTTCCTGACTGCTATTTATTTCATCGACCTAGAAAGTATAACAGGTAAAGTCGACCTCTGCAGAATTTGAGCTCAAAGCGTAAGACGGACGAAATGCCGCCTTACGTAATAATAATAATAATAATATTAATAATAATAATAATAATAATAATAATAATAATAATAATAATGATAATAATAATAAATAAGGAATATATTCACAGACACGACAGAGCTGGGACCTATATACACTGGAAGCTATGCCAACATTATGGAATAGCAACAGAAAAAAGATGGTATAAACACACGCCAGAAAAGGTCACAGAAAACGAGAAAGTAACCATACTCTGGGATATGCCAATACACACAGATAGAGAAATTAAGGCAAATAGACCAGATATAGTTGTCAAAGATCATGAAGGAAAAAAATGCCTTCTAATTGATGTTTCAATACCAGCAGATGACAACGTTTCTCTAAAAGAAATGGAAAAACTTTCAAAATACAAAGACCTGGAAATAGAGATAACTCGAATGTGGAATCTAAAAACAGAAACAATTCCTATCATAGTAGGTGCCTTAGGTATAATAAAAAAATATTCAGACAAATACATAACAAAAACACCAGGACTTACAAATATATATAACATACAGAAAATTGCACTACTGGGTACTGCACACATTCTACGCAAAACACTTTCAATACAGTAAACATAAGAGCACCACGGCAAACCACAGCACATACCCAAGGCGCACAGAGCTGCGCTCGGTAGTGAAGTGAAAGCACGTTATAAAAATAAAACTACTGAATAATAATAATAATAATAATAATAATAATGATAATAATAATAATTTTGGCACAAGGTCAGTAATTTTGATTGGGAGGTGAAGCAGTCTAGTGCTCAACTAGTCCTTATTTACAATAGATATTATATAATAAGGTTTTTGGCGCCTCGGGCAGTTGTTCCTGATATTCTTAGGATATATAATTTTTCTGCTTTAAATATTGTGGAGCTATTCTAAATGCTGTTTTTGTTTTCTTCCTTCTCTGTATAATAAAATTGGTTTCAACATTTGGTAGAAGGCCCACAGTTTTGGGAAATGGGGCAAGTCGATTACATCGATCCCAGTGATCAATATGTATTTATTTTATTGTCCCCGAAGAATTGAAAGGCAAAGTCGACCTCTGTGGAATTTGAACAGGGAACGTAAAGACGGACGAGATGCAGCAAAGCATTTTAACCCGGCGTGGTAACGATACTGCCAGCTCACCGCCTTCTCTCTTTATAGTAATATAGATCCAAATTTTGGCACAAGGTCAGTAATTTCGGGGAAGGGGTTAAGTCAATTTCTTCTACCCCAGTTCCCAACCGGTACTTATTTTATCGACCGCGAAAGGATGGAAGGCAAAGGTGACCTTGGCGGAATTTGAACTGAAACGTAAGATGTACGAAATACCGCAAAAGACTAAGGTGCATAAATACATACATACATGTATAAATACACACATACATACATACATACATATATAAATACACACATACATATGCACATGCACGTATGGCAATTTACTTTCTTGCGTATGTATGATTGTTGGTTTTTCCATAATTGTATGATGGTTAAATGAATGATGTTTTTCATTAAACTTAGTAACAGAAGTAAGATATATATACAAAGTCTTTGTGAATCACTATTCAAAATTGCTCCACTCTTATTCTCAAACATTTGAAGACATATATATATACATACATATATACATACATACAGAGATACATACATATATATGCATTATATACATAATATATATATATATATATATATATATATATATATATATATATATATATATATATATACATATATATATATACAGAAGACTATGTATGAATATGTTACTAGAAAGCTCCGTGATGATAGTAACATCGATCATCAAAGCAGTTTATTATGGATGAATAGCCGGATTACCACCTACCACTCTGAAGGGTATGCGTTTGCAATCCAAGAGCAGGAAATATCAACCAAACACCTGATGCACAAAAGAGATAGAGATGCAGGAAAAGTTGTAAAATGTGACAACCGATGCAGACTTTGTGAAGTTCATCCTGAAGATATCACCCGCATCATTAGCAGTTGCCCCAAAATCTCATCACAGTATTTATCTACCAGTGAAACATGACGTTATAGGGAGGACACTTTCTAATGAAATCCGTCAGAAAGATAATCCCGTGGACAAAGAAATAAAAACCCACAATATGGTAGAAGCCATAGCCACTCATAATAAAAAGAAATACTGGTGGAACGTACCAGTGAAGACCTCAATAAAATATAGGCACAACAGACCTGATATAATGATTTAGGATAGAGAAGAGAAACTGTGCAGTTGTAGAAATTAGCTGCCCAGCGGATGTTGACATAAAGCTGAAAATCTGTGTAAAAGAAAACACCTATGCTGAACTATTGAGAAATCTGCAATTACTCTATCCAGATTAGAAGTTCAGGTTTATACCTGTAATTATTGGGGCCCTGGGATATGTAACACACTGCCTAAATACCAATCATGAGAAATAAGGCTTCTCAAAATCAGAAAGGAAAGAGCTAATTCGAAGACTACAGATCCAAAGCCATGACTGAAACTCTAAAAGTTAGTAAAATTTCCAGATTTATCATTTAAATATATATGAGCATGTGTACATATGTAACTATATGCATTAGAGTACATACTTAAAACATACAAATCCGCACATACATACATGCATACATGCATACATACAAACATACATACATACAAGCAAAAATACCCTGTTGTTGATGTTGAAATTCCAGTGAAGGGACCTTTGATCTAGGTTAGAATCCCTTTCTTTCTCTAGTGGCAAGAAATCTTGAAATAAACTGAATAATGACATGCATATATACATACATACATACATATATACATACATAAATGCATGCACGCATGCATGCATACATACATACATACATACATACATACATACATACGTACATACATACGTTCCGCAGTTTTCGTTTAGTTTATAACGAACAGTTGTTTTATATGTATACATATAAAAAAAAAATCCGACTTACACAGAATAGAAATGACATCAGGAATTAAAGGGGTTGAGTGAGAAAGAGTTTTAGGAGTCTAACAGCTGTTGTACTCGTAAAAGTCTTGCTCATCCCATTTAATTCCTGATGTCATTTCTATTGTAAGTCGAACTTTATTTTATATGTTTACATATGCACATTTTTTGTATTAAATATATTTAATATTTGTTTGTATATTAAGGCGGCAAGTTGGAAGAGACGTTAGCACGCCGGCCGAAATGCTTAGTTATACTTCGTTTGTCATTGCGTTCTGAGTTCAAATCTTACCGAGGTTGACTTTGCCTTTGCCTTTCATCACTTTGGAATCAATAAATTAAATACCGGTTGCGTAATGGAGTCGTTGTAATCGACTTGCGCTTTCCTCAAAATTTCAGGCCTTGTTCCTATAGTGGAAAAGGTTATTTTTAGAATGAAAATATATCACATAAAAATGTATCCCCTCTCTGAAAATTTAGGGCCTTGTACCTAGAGTAGAAAAGAATATGGTTATCGGCTACAGCACAAATAAGGCATATTCTGTGTTCGGGCTCAATTTTACGATATTTTATGTCTCCTTTTTGTCAGAAACAGTTTGAGGCATTGCTGAAGAGTCAATGGCATTGGCGAGTACGAATATTAAGGTTGTAGTTGAGACAAAATTAACTGACATGGAGTTCTGGAAGCCATCTGATTACTGGAAAATGTTTACCCGTATCAAGATGATTCGAGCAAGGTTTCAAATTGCCGACATCATACTGAATGCGCTCTGTAAATAATTGTGAAACCTGACATGGACAGCTGTAATGGTGACTACGAAGCCGTGGCCAGCAGGAAGGGTTACAGCAGAAGTTGTGGCTTCGCGCGTACAACGCGAATCTGCCCCACATCTTTGAGCAAGGCCTTTGGCCAAATTCAGATGACCATTTGTAGCTGTTGGAAACTGGTCAGTCTTTGACTGGAGAGGGTTGCTATTAAAAGGCCATATATGTGGCAGCAATATTTGGCACCTTGCTATACTTCCGGAAAGAGTCTTAAGTGATTGTCGGAGAATTCTACAACTCCTCCAGCCCCAGTTTCTGGCTTCCTAATTACGCTGGTTGTAATCCAATGGATTACTATGTATGGGACGCTGTTCAGAAAGACACCAACCATGGCTTCGCTGGTGGCTATGATGAAGGAGCTATTCGCAGATTTTCCCAGTGACAAGTGAGGAACGCATGCGCCAAGTTCTGGAGTCGTCTTGAGGATGTGCTGTAAGTTGAGGGCAGCTCCTATGAGCAAGTTGTAATCTTCTAGCCATAATCTATTTGATATTTTCTTTTGATTTTCAAATAGTTCTATTTGTGAATGAAATATTGTGCTTTATCTTCTTTTTATGCAAACTGTCAAAGTTAGCCCGAACACCTTTTCAATTCTTTTGTTAACTTCGAATTTGTCATGTTAAAATTTGACAATTATAATTTTGTTCATGTTGCATAATATTATATTTGGTCACCTTTTATTTATGGCCTGCTAATATGCTATGCAAAATTACCAGAATCACTCCCTTTAAATACATGCATGCATACATGCATGCATACATACATACATACATACATACATACATGTATACATTCATATATACATATGTGTGTGTGAGTGTGTGTGTATGTGTGCTTGTGTGTATGTATACATACACTGACATAGAATGTGTGTGGTTAGTTTATATGTTTCTAACTGTTCTCTGTCATTTGTCCCTTTCAAGGAAATCCTAATACATGCAACATTTCGAAATCTGTTGGCTTATAAAGGCATCGTGTTTGGTATGAATTTATGCAGGAATTAAAATAGACAATGATATCATAAAAACAGAGACATTATGAATTTATGAATCGTAAAATATAATTAATATATGCAAGGTTTCACAAATTTGATATAATTACTATCTTAAAGAATTTATATTCGGAGAACATATAATTAACATTTGTGCGTATCAAAATCACATGGCATTATGAATTTTCTGCAAGAAATGAAACATATCTGTAATAAATAATATTAATAATAGTAATAATAATAATAATAACAAAAACAACAGCAATAATAATAATAATAATAATAATAATAATAATAATAATAATAATAATAATAATAATAATAATAATAATAATAATAATAATAATAATAATGATAATAATAATTATAATAATAACGTGGATCTTATGGTTGTAAGGATCAGCTACTCATCAATAGGATGATCCTAGAAGATTGTCACAAACGACACAAAAACTTGTCAATAGCCTGGATAGACTATAAAAACGCTTTTGATAGCCTACCACATAGCTGGATTAAGAAATGTCCGGAAATGTATAAAATAACTCCTACTCTGCGAAACTTTTTGTCTGTAAGTATGAGATCATGACTTTGAACAGTGACAATGTATCTCTAAATGCTGGAGATATAAGAATTTCAGGTGGCATTCTCCAGGGTGACTCACTATCACCACTCTGCTTTTGTCTGGCCTTAATACCTCTCTCAAAATTGCTCGATGATGTACAATACGGTTACAAAATGTTTGATAAAAATATAAATCAACTCATTTACATGGATGATCTAAAGCTATTTGCAAAAAATGATCAACAACTCAAGGGCTTACTAGCGATTTTCATGGCTGCAAATTTTCGAGCATACACCGACAGAACTGTGGGTAAAAAACGTTGAAGTGATTTTTCCTTCAGCAACTGCGACTGGCTGAGTTAGGAGTAAAGACGCTATGATTTGGGATAATTTTGCCGTCTTCAGTGCTACTTTTAACTACTGCTTCATTGGTAAACGGAAAAGACAGAGTTTCCTTAGTAAGACAAGTATAGTCACCACATATGCGCATGGGCATATACGGTACAATCTTAATTTGAAGTGAAAATTTCCTAGGAAAAATAATAGCTAGGTGCAGGATTGGCTGTGCAATAAGAAGTTTGCTTTCAAACCAAATGGTTCTGGACTCAGACGCCTTGTGTGGCGCCTTGGGCAAGTGTCTTCCATAATAGTCTCACGGCGACTAAAGACTTTAAAGTGGATCTGGTAGACGGAAGTTGAAAGAAACCCGTATCATTTATACATATATATATATATATATATATATATATATATACGCGATTGGCCAACAGTCACCCGACAGTAAATCGAAATTCCATAAATACTATCTGCAATTATGCATCGACTCGAATGAGAAAATGTGTCGCTCAAGGACTTCAGTTTGAACAATTTTCATGATGTTATTAAATTCATTCATTTGTTAAACATAAAATAAATCTTGGAATTAAATGGTTTTTATTTACTGTCGGGTGACTTTAGCCAACTCTGTGTATGTATATATATATATTATATTGTTTATAGTTTCAGCTTAGAGCTGCGGCCATGCTGATGCACATATATGTGTGTGTGTGTGTTTGTATGTGGGTGTATGTGTGTCTGTGTCTGTCCTTTTCGCTAGCACTTGATAGTTGGCTTTAGTGTTTATACATTCCTGTAACCTAGCAGTTGGGCAAACGCGACCTATAGAATAATAGGTACCAGGTTTAAACAAATAAGTACTGGGGTCGATGATTTCTTCTCCTAAAATTCTGCAAGGAGTAGCCCCAGCATGGCTGTAGTCTGACGCAAGGAAAAGAGAAAGATTAAAATTTCAAAAGCTAGATGATCTTATATGTGTGCGTAATTCGCAGGTTGGAAGGCAGTGTATGAGACGAATATTTTTAATTTAAAAATAAAAATGTACATCGTACGCCACTAAAATAGGGCAATATTTTTCGTTTCCTCTCCTACTTAATAACGTGGTGAGAAAGAACGTAATGTTGCTTGATTACTCAACTTTGTCATACTGACTTCCTAAATCCGAAAACATGGATGTTCAATTTCTGAGAGTTATTGACTTATTAACATGTAATTTAAAAAACACAAAAATCGAAAGAGAAATTTTTGACGACTTT
The DNA here is from genome assembly GCF_046866305.1 of Octopus bimaculoides. Taxonomy (NCBI): domain Eukaryota; kingdom Metazoa; phylum Mollusca; class Cephalopoda; order Octopoda; family Octopodidae; genus Octopus; species Octopus bimaculoides. The sequence continues at coordinate 66,944,861 of NC_142936.1, read as the reverse complement.
ACCCTCACTCAGTGCAGTTTCTGTACGTCATGTGCTGTATACTCTACCATTATCGCTAATAGTCACTATTTACTGGTTTCATTATTTTTCTTTCAATGTGTCGATGTGACAAAGCAGTCACTTTTATCCATTTATTATGTTGCAAGTTTATTTCACTGTTATATTGTTCTTTTTCTCCTGAACGCCATAACGTAAAAATGTCCTAAGAGAAATTTATAATAGTAGTTTCAAATTTTGGAACAAGGCTAGCAGTTTATGGAATAGCTGTAACACGATAAGGTGGACTTCAGTACTTGAATGGTGTCTATTTCATCGAACCCAAAAAGATGAAAAGCAAAGTCAATCTCGGGAGAACGGAAATGTAAAGATGAACAAAATGCCGCGAAACATTTTGTCCGGCGTACTAACGGTTCAGCCAGCTTGCCGCAACTGTTAATAGTATTAATATTAACTTCTTATTTAGGTAGAAAGCCATCATTTTTGAGTGAAGGAGTTAGACGATACCATGGACACCAGTATTTGATCGCATCCTAATTTCTGGATGCGGAAGAAAAAAAAATTGACGTTGGTGGGATTTAAACTCAGAACGTACGGCAAACTAATTCGATACACAAATAATTTGCCCATCCCGCTGTCATAATTATAACAATAATACTGCTTTCGATCTTTGGTACAAAACGTGTTACTCAATCACATTGGCTCTGGTATTTGTTTAGTAACTGGAAACGATGAACGGTAGACTTTGGTTGGATTTTAACACAAAACTCAGAGCCAAAGCTGCTAAGCATTTTGTCTTACACGCAAACCTCGCAAACCTCACATCCTTAAAAATAATAGAAAATAATATCAGCAATACCAGAGATTTTTTCTTCTGTTCATCCCTACTCAACTATTTCAAGTATCACGTAGGACCGATGTTGAGCATGGAGAGATAGTGCTGCCCTCCCGTACTTTTTCTGAAATCTGTTGTTGTTGATGTTGTTCTTGTCGTTCTTGAATCTAACACAAATCCTGATTGGAAAGAACCACAACGAAAGACATTTTCGTGACTCACGTTTTTATTTTATGTAATATATAGAACTAGGTTGAACGATGTGTCTATCTTTTTCGAGGTCAAAATTACATGTTCGACTGTACAAAGTGGCTACTATTTCTAGTAATTCACTTGAACATTTAGCGACAACTAAAATGCCGTAACAATGTAGAGAGCGGTGTGTATGGCCAGGTTGAATGGATCTGTACTGAACAGACGTAGCTTTTGGTATGAACTTACTATTACGAAAGAAAATTTGCCCTTGATATTCAACAATATCAGAGGTGTAATTTCCTTCATCGGTATGAGATATGTGTACCTCTTTTGGAGTAATATCATTCTAAATATTTCATTCTCAAATCTGTTTTTATTTTATGCTTGCATGCCTAATTTTTATACTCGAGGTAGACCACCCTGGTAAGCGTTTTTTTAAATATATATTTATATTTTTTATCTTACAATTATATGTCAGTTTCTGTCTTATGTCTTCATACACGATAAATTACTTCACATCCCAAGCTGTTTTCTTTTTATGCCAAATGTATCCTACCCCGCTATCCATGTTTTGAAATTCGTTCTAGTAATGTCTCCCATTCGTCGGCCTTGCAACAATAAATGATTCATTGTTATTATTATCGTTGGTATTATTATTATATCAGTATTATTAATATTATTTTTGTTGTTACTATAGCAACCACAAAAACTATAACTGACTTAAATTATGCAGTAACTTAGGAAACCATTGTGAACAATCCAAGATTAGCAAAACAACTCAGCATAGATGGGAAAAAAAAGTGAACCAAAGAATTTTACCATTAGAAAGAAATTATTGGAATTTCAAATAGGAATTTGCAACCACATGTAAGACGAAAATTACACAATTTCTATGATTTTACAATTTAAAAGCTTCAGTAAATCTTCAAAAATAAGATTGGAGAAAGAACTGACAGATTTTAAATAATATATATTTTGTGTAGAAAAATGAAATGTATAAACACTAAAGAATAGCAGAAAAATTAAGGATAGAAATTCCCTTTCCGAGAGTACTCAACATAAAATTGACAAGCATATAATCAACTAAAAATATAAAAAAATTATATACCTTCAGAAGGTAATACAAAATACATTAGGTGATGCAGTAATCTGGCTGTAAATATTTGCCCATTATTAATGGAGTCTTTACTACATAATAATACGCATGATAAGCATATAAAGCTAGATTACATACAATTATATCGTCATATGCCGGTAGCTTCGAAATCTGAACAACTAATCGATTACATAAACACTTTGGCTCCGAAAGACTATGTGACCTGCGAGAATAATCAACCAAAATCTTCGTCAAATCGCATGCCACTGTCTTGTAGAAAAAGTACTTTCAGATTGGATAATGCTGCCCTAGATGTTATAAACTACGAGAATAGACTTTCATTGTAGATCTACCAGATCAGGGCTGACATAGGGCTAAATAACTAAAAGATGTAAAACAATGAAACCTGTTTAACGGATGCGTAGTGCATGTAATAAAAATTTCTACTCGTCCACAATAGCCATGTCTGTTATGAAAAAGAATTTTAGAAAATTTCTGCGTACAAAACAACTACTCTGACAATAGGATAATGAAGGGATACTTTATCTAATGGAATCCATCTATCAACTAGTTAACAGGTATTTTTTTCAATCTACATTTTTGAACATGTATCTCAGTGTTATGAGAGCAGCAAAGCGAATGAGCTTTTACAATACATACCCCGCAGTTAGTTTACTAACAATAGGCTACTCTGAAATTGGTTTCAAATTTTTGCACAAGACCAGAAATTTCGGGGGAAGGGGTAAGTTAATTACATCGATAACAGTGCTGAATTGGTACTTATTTTATCGACCTGGAAAAGGTGAAACGCAAGTCAAGCTCAGTAGAATTTGAACTCGGACGTAAAGCCATGAACTGCCGTTGAGAACTTTGCCAGACGTGCTAAAGATTCTGCAAGCTCACTACCTTAAAGAGTATTCTAATATTAATTATATTTTCAAAATTCTCTTGGGAATAACTTATTGTTAAAGTTCATTATGGTTATTGTTGACATAGTAAAATATGTAATAGTTGGAGTCTGTCAAATGATGGTTTAACCTACGTTGCTTATTTCTAGAGAAATGAGATACATTTCTAGTTGATATTTTATTATGTATCCTTGATAAGTCCACAATTCTCTGTCGTCATGCCTCTTGTGCAGTAATTATTCGGTTTAAAATTTACTATTACTCTCTCGTATTGTGGTTATTTCTCAGTTGTCACTTGTTAGTTTGGAGAACATCACTATATATTGAAAGGAGTTCTGTTCTTCTTTTCATGGCTTTTCAACAACTAACATAGTCGTTGTGTCGCCTATGTAGCATTCAGCGTGTCAACGTTCAGATCTGAATGCATATTTCTTTCAGAAAGAGGAGAAAAGCACAATAAACTCTAAGTACTGGGTTGCAGTATTCTGTATCGATCCTGAAATGATAAAAGGCAAAGCTTACCTAGCCACAATCTGAACTTACAACACCAGAATAAATGCCACAGCCACGATCGCCCTCTAACGACTATACCAAATCAGTAGTCTGTCGAAAGACAAATCAGTAGTCTGTCGGTTTAAGGGATCAGTAGTCCCAGTATATATTACTTCCTGTCCATCGATATGTCCATGGCTAAAATAATTTTACTTTACTTTCACTCGCATGGAACATAAATATTAATATATACAGCATCATTTTATAAGTATCAATATCTATGGAATGTAATTCGCAACAAGAATATCCATGGTATAGAATATAGATCAATGACAAATTATTTTACAGTTTAGAATATTGATTTCAAATCTTCCCATCAGTATGAGTTGAGAGGAGCCGGCCGATGTCTGTTAGAGACATTGCATAAAGATAATACCCTTAAGTGATACTCGTACACGTCAATGCGTTACGGAGCCCTCTAACTTCATATATTTCGGTGATGTTAATCTAATCAACCTGGTATGCTTGGAGTGATTGCTAAATAATAACTACTTCAGTATAAATATATTGCATGATCAGAAACAAGGAACTTCCTTCTGTGATAAGGCTCCGTTTGCTGTATGATAGATTGCTGATAACATGAAATTAATAGTTTCTTACCAGTCTAATGTTGAGCTGAGTAAATTTGTAGAGTTTCAATGAAGTTGAAAATTTCCATGTATTATACCGTGAAACAAGATTTATCGTTTCCAACGTCTCTTTATATAAGCCATTTTGCGTGTATGCTTATGTATACGTATGTGTAAATACTTCGGTATATGTTGTGAGAAATATGTCATTATTTGCAGAAGAAAAATATTGCAATGATATTTCCTTTTATTTCTATATACCTACTGCTGCTGTGGTCGTTGTTGTTTACGCCGGGCCAGCACTGATCAAGCTGACAAATTTATGCTTAAAGACGTTGTAAATTTGACCATCACGACAATTGCTATCAAATTTAGAATACATCATATAACTTTGTTTTGTTTGGTAGTGGTGGCAGTGGGAGAGTTTAAGTAACACGTTACTATGTTAAGATGCTGATGCGTGAGATTTGTGGTAGCGGGGTATTCGACCGCTATTTTTCGATGGTCACGCTTGCTTCGTCGCTTGTTTTATTTTGGTGCAACTGCAACTATTGGCAACAAGGAATGCACTTGTCTTATAAATGCAGAAGTACAGTCCAGTGAAGTACAGTGTTGTGTATTGTTGAATTTGCGTCCACTAATGCAATATTTATGAAGATTCTAACTTAATATTCCGTCTTCATATAGCACCGAATTAAGTTATGCTGTCCAACCATCGGAGGTTAACACAATAAACATCAATGTTGCAGCTGTTATTGTTGTTATTGTTCATGATAAGGATTTTTTTTTTGTTCATGTTTAGATCCAGTTCAACCCCGATTAAGTAGATATTTGATCAAATATGTTTCAACCCTTCATTTTTGTTTAGACATAGGTTATCTGGAACTATTATCTAGAATTCTAGTATCCAATGTGTCCTTCTGTATTCAATACATTAGGGTTTGACTGAAGGAATATCTAACACCAACATGAGCTTTTAACTTGTCTCTTGAAACTTCTGGGTGACATTTGGAGTCAACTTGCACAAATACAAAGCAAAATCAGACATATAATAATAATAATAATAATAATAATAATAATAATAATAATAATAATAATGATGATGATGATGATGATGATGATGATGATAATAATAATAATAATGAATAATAATAATAATAATAATAATAATAATAATAATAATAATAATAACAATAATAATAATAATGATGATGATGATAATAATGATGATGATAATAATAATAATGATAATAATTAATAATAATAATAATAATAATAATAATAATAATAATAATAATAATAATAATAATAATAATGATCCTGACTGAAAGAAAACAAACTATGCTGGATTATAGATATAGCATTCCCAGCTGACAACAAGGTATGCTATAAGGAAGAAAGAAAAGTTGAGAGATATGACAGGTTAGCTTGGGAAGTTAAGCAGTTGTGGTCGATGAAAAGCGTAGCAGTAGTACCAATAATTGTCGGAGCCCTGGGAACAGTGAGCAAAAATCTCGAGAAGTACGTGGAAAAAATAGGGCTGCAATAAAGGTGGAGCACTTGCAGAAAACAACACTGCTTGTAACTGCTCGAATACTCCGGAAGGTGCTCGAAAAATAAGAGGTGTTACCTTAATTCACTGGTAGTGAATAGCTGTTACTGTAATACATCTCCAGCGTTAGAAGCTGTGTTAAGGCAATAATGATGATGATGATAATGATGATAATAATAATAATGATAAGGTACTTAAATGCTGACTGTCTCCCACGATAATTAACAACCAAGTATCAAACCTTAAAATGCGCGGAAAGAGGCTCTGTGAAAAGTCTCTGACTGCAAGCTGCTCTCCGCTCTCACAGAACCTACCAGAACAAACAAGACCGAACATTCTGAGAAGTAAAACAATAATATTAATTCTTTCTACTATAGGCATGAGGCCTGGAAATTGTTGGGGAAAGGACATTCGATTATATCGACCCCAGTACTGAACTTATATCATTTTATTGAGCCCGAAAATTGAAAAATGAAACATAAAATCGACCTCAACGGAATTTGAACTCGGAACGTAGCGACGGACGAAATGGCGCTAAGCATTTCGACCGGCGTGCTAAAGATTCTGCAACTCACCGCTTTAGTGATAATAATTATAATCATTTCTACTGTAAGGGCAAGGCCTGAAATTTGGAGGAAGAAATTGAATCGATTACAGCGACCCCAGTGCGTAAGTAGTATTTATTTAATTGACTCCGAATCTTTAGCCCAGCGTGCTAACGATTCTGCCAGCTCACCGCCTTAGTAATAATAATAATAATAATAATAATAATAATAATAATAATAATAATAATAATAATAAAAAGAAGAAGAAGGAGGAGGAAGAAGACGAGGAGAGGGGGAGGAAAAGAAGAACAACAACTGCAATAAAAGCAACAAAAATAATAAGCAAGATCAGCATCGACATAGAAATATAATGACCCTTTCCACGTCCGTTGATATTTTCAGTAAAATATTGAGACGGATAACGTATTCCCATACTTACAAATATGGAGAATCACTTTTTTCAACCCTCTCTCTCTCTCTCTCACTCATTTTCCCTACATAAAGTGTAAAAAAGAAGAGATGTTTATATATATATAAACATACGCACACACATACACACGTTCTTAACATGCATAGATGCATAGATGCTTACATACATATATATATGTATAAGCACATTTACGATTATATACGTGTATATATATATATAAACACATACATATACATACATACACATGTACATATATATATATATATATATATATATATATATATATATATATATATATATATATATATATATATATATATATATATATATATATTAACAGATATATTTCTATATATATACCTACATACATACTTATAAATATAATGCATTATATTATATTATATATGTATTATGTATATGTGTGCGCATGTATATGTATATTTCGTGTAGATTTTGAACTCTAAACCTTGTTTTAATGATTTCTGAGTGAAATATCCTAATCTTCTCCGACATGCCAAAATCTCACTGTCAAATTGCATCTTCTGTCTTGCTGCTACGTGAAAGAAAGCAAAATAAATAAAACGAAAAAATATAAGAATCAGCCAAAAAATCCCACAGAAAATCCATCTTTAAATGTCTGTTAGCAGAATGACGCGGTTGCCATTGGGTAATTTAATATGTTCGGCCTACAATGGCTCATCAGTTTCCAATATTTCTCTAATGGTCTTCTTGACCGTACAGCTTCCTTTACCACAACAGCTGTGATAACTATCAAATGGGAATAACATAACCATCAAAGCACCAGAAAATTGATGTGTCCACATTTCGTCTGTTTCATTTATTTCATTCTGTCTTTTTCTTCCCATCACACACAAATACTTTTAAACAGTTGTTCATAATTATGTTTCTATCTATATAGTCTATATATGTACGTCTCTTTCAACCACTTCCTCTCACTGAAATATTTCTCTCTCTCTCTCAGTCTGCCTCTCACTTTGTCATTTTCTTGCTTTATATTGTATATCTTCTCTGTTGTAGACTTAGTATTTCCCTCATCTGCGCTTACATATTGCTAAATCTTTATGCATTCCAAAGATTCCTCATTTTTATTCCATACGGTCTGAATTATTTTACTTTTCCAATCTCTGCTTTCTACTTCATACCACTGCACACAACACACGACCTCTCCACACCACTTCACACATCAACGCCCGACTGCACCCCTTTCACACTCTCTTAAGCCGAATATCACACGTAGATATTTTTACGTTAGGTCCAACGAAAATAACTGCTGTTTCTTTGTGGCATTACCGATTTTCTTCCTTTTTTATGCTTGTTTCTTATTTCTTTCTGCAATATTTTGTATCGCAACAAATCTTACCTGATTCTTAAAGATAAAGACAGCTGTCACCACATATAATTTTTCTGTTAATAACTTCTCGTTATATTTTTCAAAGAAGGAAAGAAATACAATAACTAATCTTGTACGCATACTCAATAAGTTGTATTTTTTAGTACATCTTTTTTTTTGCATATATTACTTATATATGTATTTACATACTTTGTGTTCTTGACATAAATGGTAAACAAATCTATAACATCAGAAACATAAACATGCATATATATGCAAATATTCAAGCATACTAGCATACTGTACATGTGTACATTTAAATGTACATATATAAAAATGAAAGGAATAAAGAAATATACATATATATATATTCACGTAAAAGAACTTTTTGCTACACATTTTTACAAGCATGTGACTTTATATAAGAACTTTAAGAAATTTAAGAATGACAAACATATGTATTCATAAGCATATATATATACATATATGCATTATAATTGCATATTAAGAACATGTAGTGAATATATATATGTATATCTATCTATCTATCTATCTATCTATCTATCTATCTATCTATCTATCTATCTGTATATATGTATGTATGTATGTGTGTATGTATTCATATGTATATGTATATACATGTATATATATATATATATATATATATATATATATATATATATATATATATATATATATATATATATATATATATATATATGCATGTACATATATAGGAACGAGAAGACATATATATATATATATATATACATGCGCACACGTGTATATTGTTGTATATATCATTATTTAATTAAAAATCATATAAAAAAGCATAATTCAACATTTAATGAAATCACATATTGACAGATGTTACATTTCATACCAGAATAAAAAAAAATTTAGAAAGAATAATAAGCCATGATTGTGTGAAATCTTAATTACATAAATAAGTGCATATATTCCTAGATGTATATATTACCTAATTAAGTATTTTAACGGTATATATGAGAAGGCAACATGTATTTTTTTAATTATATTGATTTATTCTTGAAGCATTAAATCAAGATTTATTGAGTGATGTATATGGATGGAGGGAGATGCTTGAAAAATGTGTACACTCCATGCTAGTGTTCTACGTATTATTGACACCCATAAACTATAAACTTACATTAAATTTAGAAAACGTCTCACAGACCCTGTTTAGTAAGTTTTATATTTTGTTTGCTTTCTGAGTTCCGCCATATCTGAATAACGCTAGAATATTTTTATCACTTTGACAGACAGCTCAGTGCAAGCTCTCATTGGTATTTTAGTGGCTCCGAGATTGGTAGCAGATTGAAAGAAAAACAGTCTAGAACCGGGGACTTTGCTTAATTTTTGCAATAGAGTAATATTCGCTTGCATACTTTAAAAGGGACGACAAATTAACTCATTACTTGAGAACGCTTACAGGTACGATTCCACAGTCGCCCTTCTACACACTTTCAAATGAAACCGTATAGTTCTGAACCTCATTACATGAGAATGCTTACATGTTCAATTCCACGGTAGCACTTCTGCACACTTTCAAAAGAAACCGTGTAGTTCTGAACCTTAGGCATGACATAAGAAAAGCCCGAGAGTGAATTAGGTTGCTCATCTTTCACGCTAGCCTTCTTGATAACAGTGTAATAAATATAGGGCTTTAGATCGTATTTGTAATCAAATCCACCTCCTTAAAGTCAGGTGATGGCGAGCAAAATATGAAGCATGAGTTTTTATTTTTAAACATTTTCACAGCTGTTATTGTTGTTGTAGTAGTAGTTGTTGTTCTGGTTGATGTAGCTATAAAACCACAGGTCGAGCTGTCCTATTTTATGTGTGTACTCAACCGAAAGCCAGAGGCGTTACTCCACTGAGGCAGCTTCACAGTCATGTCACATTCTTTCCTAGCTGAGGATAACATTGTCACACACGGAAAAGCAGTCCATTATGGTATTTATTCACGTTCGTTATCATTCAGAGCTCAAATTTCGCTGAGATCGATATATTAAGTCGTTTTTTTTGCTGCTCTTGTTGTTCTTGTTTAGCTCCATGTCAAATCTCGTAGAACAGATCTGAATTTTAGTTGATTTCCATCCGGGTCAGTCCATCTTTGGATCTATTTTAAAACGGGGGCCACATTTTTCATTAATGTTTTACGTAGTGTTTTTGGTACGGAAAGACTTTCAAACTTCGTATACTTATCTATTTTGTTTTATAGAACAGAAAAATATTTTTGTATTCGAATTTATTTCATGTAAAAAATTGTCTTATTTCGATAATTTCAACCAATCACTGACAAGTATTCAGTTGTTTACATTTACTCCTTTGACTCATTAAGCGGTGTAAAGCGTATTTAATCTCCATACCTTCGTTTTATTTGCTTTTTTCATTTTAAATTTGCTTTAACCCTAACCCTAATCCTAACCCTAGGGTTAGGGTTAGGGTTAGGGTTAGGGTTAATTGTTTCAGAATCGTTTGTTTATGTAGTCGGCACTTAATGTATATCGGCTGAATGGACGTCAGTGATTGGTTGAAATTACAGAAATACGACAACTTTAACATGGAATGACTTATGGATTTCTTTTTTTTAAAGAAGACTAAGAGAAAAAGATGTTTTATATGACACATTCTACCAGTGTTCCAAGTTTCAAAGTGTTTCGTTAATGAAAAATGTGGCCCCCGTTTTAAAAAAGATCCCCATCTTTTCCTACGTCTCAGGAATTTATGATCATAATCCTATTCCCTTTTAAATATGATGTCGTGCGATTTGAACAATACATAGCTGCTATTTCTTGCGGGCCAAGTGATCAGTTTGACTCGCTTAAGAAATACTCATATGCTGAGGACGATGCATTAAATAATTCTCTACAATTACAATAAATTTCGGCAGTAAGTTAATATGAGAAATTGATATTAATAACAACACCAAGCTATTAGTGAGATACAATAAATATCTTTTATTATTCAATATTATCATTATTTTGTCTTTACTTTGTGTGTTCAAATTCCGCCGATGTCGACTTTGCCTTTCATCATTTCGGAGTCGACAAAATAAGTAACTGGGATCGATGTAATCGACTTACCCAATCCCCTAAACTTGCTGGCCTTGTGGCAAAATTTGAAACCATTATCTACTATAATCCTTACGGCGTTGAGCTGCCTGAATATCGCGTCGGACAAAATACATAGAATTAGCGGCTTTTCTTACGGTTTTTACATTCTAAGATCAAATCCTCATGCAGTCAACATTGCTTTTCATCCTTTCTGGATCCATAAATAGAGTACCATTTCACACTGGAGTAGATTGAATCGACTAACATCTTCTCTTATAATTACTGGCATTGTGCCAAAACTAGAAATTATAATTATTGTTTAGGTAGCGAGTTGTTAGAATCGTTCTCGCATTGGACAAAATATGTAGTAGCAGTCAAATACTAGGTTGATCAAATAGGTTAACCCTCTCCTGCAAAGTTGTTCGACTTCTGCTAAAATATAAAAATAGTTATTTACTACCATTATTGTTATTTCTTTATGACTCACTGTTGGTGGGGGGGGAGGTAGTGCCCATCGTCCATTTTAAGACTTACGAGTTTAGCAACATCAAACTGGAGACCTGGATCGAATGCATACAACAATATGGAGTCCACTAAAAGCACACACGGGATAAGTATTTATGTGAACGTGACCATCGAAGTAAGCCACGGCGTAATTAGAACTCAGAACGCAAAGAACCAAAAGAAAACCAGCAAGGCATTCTGTCCGAGGCTCTAGCGATTCCGCTAGCCTATAGCCCTAGATATGTATATGTATTATCGCCAAAATTAACTAAAGTGAAACTGACCTTGACGGGAATTGAAATCAACACTGCAAAATAAACACCGTCCACTCTAAAATTGCTATTAATTCATTGCCTTTTTGTGTGACTTTCTGATCTCAAAATCCCGTTTCGGTCATCAGTGCATTTTTTCCCGTCGGGGACCCATAATATGTGTAGCTGTTATAAAATGAATTTTATTCAAACTATCAGGCAAATATTTGCCTCCTGTCTATCGAAAAGGAATCAATATTCCGAAAAAAAGTTACAATGGAATATGCAAGTTGCTGCATATATTTAAATGCTCAAATCGAAGCTGTTGCGTTTATCTGTTTTGATATATGAAGAGATTTGTCGTCAGCAGAAGACTTAATCTTCTTGCTCTGGCAGTCACACATTTCTGTTGACGACTGATTCCTTTATCCTAATTCTATCGATTATTATTACTGATATTTATTTTTATATACGACTAATTTCAGTGTTTTCTGTGCAGTGTGTCAATTCACGTGCTACGATTTTAGAGAGTTTTATTAATAATCCCGTGGTGACTTATTTCGTCTTCCTCAAAATTATTAATTAGGGAAAACTTCGTCAGTCGAAACAAAGTTGTTTGTTGCGGCATAACTGACTTTGTTTTTCAGGAGCCTTTGAATTCTATTTTCCTTCATTTCGAGTTGCTTATTTTCTTCTAATTTACTGATGTCTGTTATCTAATATTACTAATGTGCGAAAACGTTCGGATTGTTAATAATGACCAACTTTTGAATTTAACAACTTTTTTCCATTTTAATATTTAAATACGTCCCTCATAACATCCAACATAGAGAAATTTATTTCACAATGCCTCCGCAACATGATTATTAATACAATTTCTTATGAAATAATTATCAAAGCAAAGCAAACACAGACAGACAATCTTTGGCGATTTATGTGTTTGAAGTTTGTTTCTTTCATCGAAACCCAACAGAAATCAGAACGTAGAAGAATGAGTGGGTGAAAACACAGTTCTAATTGATTTATATGTGGTTTGACTCAATCTGCATATAATGACACTTAGCTACGTGTCCTTACATGTGAGTTATAATAACTGATTTCTTCGCTTTGAAGTTATTCGATGGCTGCTGCTGATGATGACAATGATGATGAAGATGATGATGCTTCAATTTTAATGGTGTTCACCATTAAACTATGCAAATATCTAATGATAACTAAAAGAGACGGAACTACTGTTTCCGTTTGAAACGACTTCGCAACATCCTTAATATTGCTAATATTTTAAATGTGACACAGCTCTCACCCCTTCACGTACAAATAACAAAAAGAAAACAACAACAACAACAACAACGAGAAAATCTCGCAAAACAACAAAAACATAAAAATCAATAACACCTTTAGGTCTGATCATTATAAAACTGCAGGACAAACATTAATAATTTTTGAAACATTATTCTATCTTTTTATATTATATTATTTAAATTTTTATATTATATATTTATTTAGTTTTTTTTTTAGAAATATGGACAATGCGATTTTATAGAGCTTCATCGATTCTTTCTTGAGGTCCCCCTGCGAAATAAAATTCTAATGTTTTCCGATTTTTGTTTTTATTAATTATGCATGTATAAAAAATATCGCCATTTGAGAAAAAAGAGTAATAAATGGTTTCTTTAATCACCAAATTAATTGCTGAGAAGAAAACACAAGACATTAAAATAGAATTCATATATCTGTGTGTGTGTGTGTGTGTGTGTGTGTGTGCGTGCGTGTGTGTATGTGCGTGTGTGTGTGTGTTTGTGTGTGTGTGTGTGTGTCTGTGTAGAATATTAACTTGCAATAATTATAATCTCATATGAAATCTTTCTTCTTGCCTTCTACTTGTAAAATAAATTCTTAACAATGTATGATTTTGTCCTATCTCATGTGGCTTTCTAGGAATGATTTCTTTATCGGACACATAACTGTCAAGAACATCAGGTTACAATACGCGTCTTGAATTTCACCACATTCACTAAGTAAAGAAATACCTGAAAATTGTTATCGTGACGTACTTCAAATTCATGTCTTTCAACACATTCTTTGCGATAGTCAGTTGCTTTTGTTGCAGCATATATATACAAGCGATTCTCAACCATATGTTTATAAAACTGTTATCAATGAAGTAATCTCGAAAGATGCACAACCTAATTCACTTTCCGATGTTTCGTACTTCATGCCTAAGGTTGAAATCTACATGGTTTCTTCTGAAAGTGTGTAGAAGTGCAACGGTAGAATAGCACCTGTAAGCGTTTTCAAGTAATGAGTTCATCTATTGTCCTTTTTATATCACTTCTTACTTCTTATTTTATTCAACTTGAGCCCTGTAGTCATTCAATATTTAAAATATCGTATTATAGTTTTATGATTAGATATCATTAGGAATTGTATATAGAGAAAATTGTTAAAATACTTTATACTTTATAGAAGTATAACCTATTAATTTGAGATAAAATTTAGCAAAATCTTATATGGTCTCCACAGGGCCAATTGGACTCTGGTATATTATATGACCGGGTACTGAAAAGTTCCTGACTTGAAAGGTATCGGGAAAGGCCTGTTTAGATGTTCAGCATTCTGAGTTCTTTTACAGGGCTTAGGAAAACTGAAGGAACACTGTAATAAGGTTGCGGATCTGAGAGGAGAATATGTTGAATAGAATCATAATTAACTGATCTTCGTGTATTTTCTTTTCCTCAAAGCCAGTAAATTTTCAGCAAGCCCTCGTATGATAACAGGCAAATGGTATCCTGTAATTTTTCCATGTATTCTGTAATAGCTTCATTTACTTTCAAATATCACCCATCAAAATATGTGAGACCACATCATGTACAACACTTCACCGGTCATTGTAAGTTCATTTATATCTAATTTTATGTAAGTACAGGCTTTATATACATGTGTAATTCCCTTACTGGACTGTCTCGTATATTTTCACAATTACTTCCTATACCTAGATATCTTAGAATGAAAATGGGAGAATAGGCCATTCCTCTAAGGAATTCTCTCCATAAGGAACTAGGATAAAAATTGTAACTCCGAACTGGTGAAGAATAGTGATATTTTTTCGGTGAGCATATTGGTCTACTGTGAACGTTTACTGACATACGTGGATACCAATCTGGTGTGTTGATAGGGAAAGGTTATACCCTATTAATAATTTATTCTTTTAAATATCTCTCTAAATGTTCGGTTTAACAAGGAATGAGAAAACGTGTACAAGCTCATTAGAAATAGCCGTCCAGAATTCCTCAAAATGAAAGAATACATTTGAGAATGCAGTCACCGATAACCTTGCTTGATTAAAGAGAGCAAATGACCTCACTTGAAATTTTGATTATATTTATACTTGATCAGCGCTGATCAGCGTTATGCCGAAAAAAAAAACACAACAACAACAGAAGCAGCAAAATATGAGAACAGCGGCAACAACATCATCACCAGAAAGAAAGATGGAACATTTGGAATATGTAGTAACATCATCTAAATCTTTCGCAAAAAATTATATTTTGCACACATTAAAATAAAAGCAGGAAAGATACAATTGACAAAATTTTGTTAAGGATGGGGCGCGTTGATCATTAGTATTCTCGATCAGAGCTGATCCAGGGATAATCAATATTACGGTTGTCAACATTTAATTAAATTGCGCATTATATTAGAATGTATTTCAATTTAGGGGTTTCCATACCCCGAATATGTGTGGGATTTTTCTAAAATCTCCATCTTGATTTAGAGTATGTAGAGTATGATAACGAACGATACGGTTACTCCTTTTCTTCCAAACCTGTACAAAGAATTTTAAAATTCAGTGGATGACGTCTTTGCATTCATTTAGTCTGTCAAGGGAGTATCAGTAAATGATGCATCTACTCCTTTTCCGAATGTAGTATCTATTTAAAACTCTTGAAATTTGGATTTTTTGCGTGTGTGTTCTTAGTCATGGCGCGATGCTGGTTTCCCTCTAGAATCTGCCGACATCCTAACTACTTATTCGGTAACATATTGACTATAGCTTTTACCTCTTAAGTGTTTACTATACTTAGAATTGTAAACACAGTTTACAAATCCTTCAATGAAGCAAAAAGTGCATTTAGAAACGATATGCGATTAAGTTACGAAATTTTATCAGAGAAAAAAAGTATAACATATTCGGTTTTTCTAACTTATAATGGTACGATTTGCAGCAAACAATGCAGGATCAATACCATTTATAATAGAACAGTTTGTTTGTCTTAGGATCACCTATTTGTGACATGATCAAATGTCTGACGCTAATGTAGCACTCTGAAAGAATTTTTCAATGTTTCGTTAAGTGAATTTTGTTGGTAGTGAATTGCTCTATATCCTTTACAATATAAGCCGATAAGTTGGGAGAAATACGTACATGATTTTTATCTGCATCTTTGAATGCAATCTATAAGTCCATTTCATTGCTCGATAAGTTTACTAAAAGTTTGTCTTCATGTAGAGAGTGCTTCGCTAATTCGATAATACTTGTTTACCTCCCTTTCGTTTATTTATTTGTGTCCCTTCATCAACAATCTTGTTTCAGTGTTTCGTGCTCTTTAAACTTCACTACGATTGTTATTCTAGACAACAGACTGCAGTATTGCTTTTCTCCCTCCCTCTTTCTCTCTCTCTCAATTTATCTCTTTCTTTTTTTCTGGCTCTCAATCTATATATATGTATTTACGTACGTATATGTATGTACATACGTACACATCTATCTATCTATCTATCTATCTATCTATCTATCTATCTATCTATCTATTCATCTCCCTCTTTGTAAATATAAATACACACACACACACGCGCGCACAAACATATATATGGGATCAGGAGTGGCTGCGTGGTAAGAAGCTTGCTTCCCAACCACATGGTTCCGGGTAGAGTCCCATTGCGTGGCACCTTGAGCAAGTATCTTCTACTATAGCCTCGGGACAACCAAAGCCTTCTGAGCTGATTTGGTTGACGGAAAAGCCCGTCATACATATACACATGTATGCATTTGTGTGTCTGTACTTGTCCCCCCACAATCGCTTGAAACCGATGTTGGCGTATTTACGCCCCCGTAACCTAGCGGTTCGGCAAAATAAAACGAGAGAATAAGTACGAGGCTTACGAAGAATAAGTCCGGACGTCGATTTGTTCAACTAAAGATGGTGTTCCAGCATGGCCATAGTCAAATTACTGATACAAGTAAAAGAATAGAAGAATAAAAGAAATGTATACATATATATATATAAAGCAAATAATTACCAAAGATATCCAAGTGTCAGTGCATTACGGACGTTTCTGGCGGCTCCATTTGATCGAGCAATGCAAGAATTACATCAATTTGAAATACACCGCCTTTCTCCAAATTGATGTAATGCTTGC
>NC_142936.1:66922578-66925078 GCF_046866305.1 Octopus bimaculoides | reverse complement strand
ATATATATATATATATAATACATATATATTATGTATATTTTATATATATATATATATATATATATATATATATATATATATATATATATATATATATATACACATATGTGTATATTTATACGCATGTGCATGATATATATATATATATATGTGTGTGCGTGTGTATGTGTGTGTGTGCGCATGTATTTGCTGCTAGATTGTAAATCTGATATCATATAATGATTAACCTCTACTATGTTCAATTTAATCATCGTTAATCCTCAATTAGACAAATTAAGTGATATCTCGTATAGAAAGTGGAATGTAATTTCAGCAAAGATATGTAATTTGACTAAAGCTATAACTAAAATTCAATTCATAATTTATACGTAAGCAACGAAATAAATAGCAATCACAGAGAGAATCTCGATTATATTTAACAATCGATTGAAAGGATACGATTGTTTAGTAGATAAACTATGACTATTATATTGCCCACAAGATATTTGCTCATGAAATCTGAGCCGATGGCGACATTCAGTCACGTAAGAATTTCATTATCTCTTTCGAAATTATTTCTATCATAATTTGCTTAGTGATTAATCGATTAAACATTTGCTAACATAATCCATTTATTTCCGAAGTAATCAAGGTCTTTCCATCTGATCTGAAGAGTTTTGACGGGGGTGGGTGTGTGGATATTTTACTCTGTTTTTGAGTATTAGGCAATAATTAATACATCGAAAGTCGCTATGTTCAAATAATATTATTATAGTGAATACAATACAAGTGTGTGCTGAAAAGTTACTGGCTTTGGGTAAAAGAAATTACAGGTGTTTTGGGGAAATTTCGAACCTGGGTTCTCATTCTTAAGGTATTTTTCGAACATGGCAAAGCTGTAACGCGAGGAGATATTGATACATTGGGTATAGCTGATCATGTATGGAAAAATGGAGACCACCTCCCCCTATTGGATGAAATTAAAATAATAGACATAGAACACCACTGGAAAATACAAAAACTAAAAGAAGCAGCACATATGTTAGGACACAACAACCTCCTAAGCAGACCGAGTGCAGATATGAATAGCAGATGGGAACCGGTATTAAGGAAAGGGTAGAAAAATATTAGATTTATTAGCCCCAAAATTCATTCCATAATTGCTCCCGGGCATAAGGCATAGTGATTAAGAGCACGGGCTACTGACGCCAAGATTCCGAGTTCGATTCTAGGCAGTGATCTGAATAATAATAGTAATAATAATATCGAAAAATACCTTAAGAAGGAGAAACCAGGTTCTAAATTTCACCAAGACCCCTGGTGAAGGCTGAAGGGTATATCAACCGAAACGTTGTGCTAACAACAAACAAGACGAGGACAAATATAATGTAAATAAATATAATGTAAATAATTAAGCAGTTTGTGTTTGACGGCATGCAAAATGTTGACCACGCCACTACCTACACATACATTTAGTTACCAAGCGATGAGTAGACGCTTGAGATTTGCTTAAATAGCTGCAAATAGTATTCAAACCCCACAGAATTCAACGTCGACTGCCAATCAAGGGGTATACATCGATGGAACTGTTAGAACGTCGTACCACATGTCTTGAGGTATTTTTGTGCTCTCTTTGCATTCTAATTTCACCATATACTAAAATGGTCTATTTAACTCGTTGCTCTTCTTAATGTCACTACTGACATGTTCAGTATCTTTGGCAGAGTTTCCTCTGTGGAAGACGAGTAACAATGAAGATGATTCCTCTTTGGATAAACAGAGAGGATTCCCATCATTCAAAGGAGAGGATTCTTGTCATTCGACGGAGAGAATTTAATGGTTCGATCAAAAGATAGGTTCAACATTAACGCATTTCACAGACAGAATCAGTGCGACAGAGTACGTAATTAAGAAGGCAGTACCTTTAGAAATACAGATACAATCAAACCGGAAAACTTCTATACAGTTTCCATAAAATCTATTTCATAGGAATGTATGAGGTCAATCGGGGGTTACTGAAAATGACTTTTACCACAGCGAGGAATAAACTCTGGGTAGAATCTTAATACCCATTCAACCACAACATGTCTAGTGTAAGTCAATAATTTCCCAGTGACCCCACACTGATTATGATGCAAGAGGATGTTCGAAAATCACATAGATACAGTTTGGAACATTATCACCTCATCGAATTATCTACGGAAGGATGCGAACCTGTGATTTAGTAGAAAGCATGTAACACCACAATCAACTCGAAAACTGCTCTTTTCCAGTCAAAATCCAAGAAAAACTACTAAAAGATGTTAGTTCTCATTGACTATTAATGAAACGTGTTTGTTAAGAATTAAAATAATTAGAATTTTGTTTTACACGTGCTAGCATTAAACGATTTTTCACAAGTTATTATAAAGAAATAGACTCGTTTAGGAAATGTATAAATAAAGGAACAAATCAGAAAAGTGTTTTTCATAATTCGTGTTATTTCTGTCGAGACGTGTCTAATTGTTCATTTTTATCCAGC
>NC_142936.1:66882578-66920078 GCF_046866305.1 Octopus bimaculoides | reverse complement strand
GGATATATGTATATGTATGTAAGTATGCGTGTGTATATATATATATATATATATATACTGTTATAGATTTAATGAAACGGTTTTCCATTGTGAGCTATTAGCGAAATGTTGCACATGCACATAAATGTGGTATGCAAATATGGCTTTCAACTACACCTGAAAGACTTTGTGAAAATATTATTCATGTAAGTATATATGTGTCTGTGTGTGGGTGTAGGTGTATCATTATGTATATATGTATCTAATTTTCATAAAGTTATACACGCACATATAATCACTTATAGACGCACTATCGGTCACAAACACATACTGTGATTGTGTTTGTGCGTGTACATTTATATATATATATATATATATATATATATATATATATATATATGTATATGTATATATACATATGTATATGCATACATATATACATATAAAGAATAACAAATTTTGAATGGTACAACAATGCATTATAATACAAAAATGGACTATATACCTGTGGTAATTTAGTTATCTATAGTCCGGTGATATTTCGGAATACGATTCCTTCTTCAGATATTCTTAGATGGAGTCGCTGATATAATCTGTTTTCCAACGGCTTTTGTACATATATGTATATCTATAAATGTATATATATATATATATATATATATATATATATATATATATATATATATATATATATATATATATATATATATATATATATATATATATATATATATATATATATATATATATATATATATATATATATATATATATGTATGTATGTATGTGTGTGTGTGTGTGTGGGTGTGGGTGGGTGTGCGTTTAAAACATCTCTTTCAGTAGAATTATATGAATGCATGCATAGAAGATTACATGGAGACATAATGTCCACCATAAGCAGAATTTTTTTTATAATAGGTAAGATTTGAAACTTGTGAGATTTCTTAAATCAATATGGACAAATCCAACTTCCGTTGGATCAGTCTGATCAGACCAGGGAACAAGCCACATAAACTCAATGTACTGTTCAAATTGGATTTGTTTCACATGTATCTACAGTATCACACTAGCAATTGATGCCTTCATGGTATGATCTATGTTATCATATCTAAACATATCTTGTATCCTACGTGTTGATGACCATATAATTAAATCGGATATATGTATGTATGCCTATGTAGTAAGTAGCTTACGTTCCAACCACGTGGTTCCGGTTTCAGTCCCACTGCGTGACACCTTAAGCAACTGACTTCTACTATAGCCTCGGCCGACCAAAGCCTTGTGAGTGGATTTGGTAAACGTTAACTGAAAGAAGCCCATCGTATATATATTTATATGTATATGTTTGTGTGTCTTTGTTTGTTCTCCCACCGGTACTTGACAATCGATGTTGGTGTGTTTACGTCACCGTAACTTAGGGTTCGGCGAAAGAAGCAAAAGAATAAGTACTAGGCGTTCAAAGAATAAGTTTTGGGGTCGAGTTTTCAACTAAAGGCGGTGCTTCAGCATGGCCGCAGTCAAATGACTGAAACAAATAAAAGAATACACACACATGTATATTCCTGTATGTATATGTGTGTATATGTATCTACGGTATGTTTGCTCTCAAACAACACTTATTTTAGTGCTCTTGACACCGCTGGGTGGAATGGTACTGACCAGGTGTCGAAAGAATAGTGATATCTGTGGGGCAGCTGATGATGGAAGCGTGTTGTATTGTTGATATGGTTGTTACTGTATGTGCGGAACAGTTTTATAAGACTTTCATTTGATGTATATTTATGTGTATATATGTATATATATATATACACATATATTATATATATATGGATATATATAATATATATTCGGTTGTGGCTGTGTGAAAAGATGTTCGCATCCCTACCACATAGTTTCGGCTTCATTTCCCACTGCACGGCATTTAAGCTTCAAGCTGACCAAAGCCTTGGTAGAGGATTTCGTTGACGGAAACTGAAAGAAGCCTGTCGTATATATATATATATATATATATATATATATATATATATATATATATATATATATATATGCGTGTGTATGTTTGTCTGTGTGTGCGTGTATCTGTATGTTTGTCCCCCACCACTGTTTGACAACTGGTGTTTGCTCGTTTATGGCCCCCGTATCTTTACAGTTTGGCAAAAGATTGACAAAATAAGTACCACGCTTAAAAGGAAAACATGCACTGGGGTCGATTAATTCGACTAAAAATTCCTGCAAACAGTACCGCTGGATGTTCGTAGTCTACTGAGTAATATGAGTAAAAAATATCATACATACATATATATATATATATATATATATATATATATATATATATATATATATATATATATATACATATATATATGTTTATGTATGTGTATATATGGATATACACACATATATATGTGTGTGCATATATATATATATATATATATATATATATATATATATATATTTATATTTATATATATATATATATATCATATATATATATATATATATATATATATATATATATATATATATATATATATATATATATGTGTGTGTATATTTATATATATATATATATAGAGAGAGAGAGAGAGATAAAGAGAAAGAGATAGATAGATAGATAGATAGATAGATAGATAGATAGATAGATAGATAGATAGATAGATAGATATAGGGTAGGGCTACCTTTTGTTCCATTCATGCATCTTTAACACAATATTCTATGCGCTGTTATAGCTTTATTTACATTGGCTTTCACAGTTAAAGAATAATTTACTTCAACTCTCTCGAGATTTCGAAATATTTATAATGTAAGTATATAATTATGAATATGTACGCGTCTCTCACTCTCTTTCTACAAATTTTACTGTTTAACCATTTCTCTCTCTCTCTCTCTCTCTCTCTCTCTCTCTCTCTCTCTTTCTCACTCTGTCTCTGTCTCTGTCTGTCTGTCTCTCTATCTATCTATCTATCTGTCTGTATATTATTCTATTCATACATACATACATATATACACACACATATGTCTGTGTGTGTATACACACACACGATGGATTGGCAAGGGAGTGACTTCGGTTTTTAGTGTGAAATAAAAGTAATTTTATTTTCGTAGAGAGAATGAACTTTCATCAATTATATATTTTCCATTTTGTTCGATGACCTTTTGTCATTTTTCTGGCAACTTTATGATTTCGCGCTCATAGAACTTTTGGTCCTTATCAGCCAAAAAGTGAAACAAGTGCGATTTCGTCATTATTGAAAGTTTTTTACCATTTAAAGAATTTTGAAAACTTTGAAGTAAATAGTAATCTGATGGTGCAAGGACGGGGATATATGTTGGATGTGACATCAATTCCCAGCCAACCAGTTCCAATAATTTTTCACAAGTTAGCAAAGGCGTTTGTGGTCCGGCGTTATCATAGAGAACCAGTATTCCATTACGATTTGCCAATTCTGGCCGTTTTCCTTGGGTTGCTTCCTTCATTTTCATTAGTTGTAGACAGTAAACATCTGAATTGATCGTTTGGTTCCTTCGAAGCAGCTAAAATCCATAACACCTTTGTAATCCCACCAAATTGACAGCATGACCTTTTTTGATCCAATCCAGATTTCGATGTGGTTTGTGTTGGTTCATTACACTTGGACCATGATCGTTTTCGATTGATGTTGTTGTAGACAATCTATTTTCTCATCACCGATGACGCTCGTTTCAAACCTAGGTCTATTTCCTTGTGTTCGAGATGCATATTGCAAATATTGATTTGTTGTGTTAAGTGAATCTCTTTCAATTTATGTGGAACCCAAATATGGAGCTTCTTAACGAGTCCTAGACATTTTAAGTGATCTTCAATTGCTGTGTGTCATACATTTAACTTCCCTGCAATTTTTCGAAAAGTTATATGTCAAACAGATTCTATTATGGTTTCGATTCGGTCATCATCAACATCAGTAGATCGACCAGAACGTTAATCATCTTTGAGTGAAAAATCTCCAGAACGGAATTTTAAAAAACATTTCAGACATGTGCGTTCTCTTAAGCAATGAACACCATTAACTTATCTCTTACATATCTTACATATCTATTTGTGAGTCTCAACAGCTTTCTTACCTTTACGGAAATAGAAAAGCAAAATTTGGCGAAAATTTTCGTTTTTGCACTCCACGTCAGTATTGACACTGACGTAACAGCTGTAAAAAAATTGTTGTAAGCAATTTGCTTCTAAAGTAAGCTATCAAATGTCAAACGGATAAATCATAACATTGGCAAAAGTCATTCAAAAATATCGTAACTCTATCTATTTGTGAAAAATGAAATTACTTTCTTGCCAACCCAATATATATAGTGAGTGCTAAAATGTTCCTGGTTTAGGTAAAAGAAAATACAGGAAGATCACTTAATTATGATTTTTAATTATGAATTACGCATAGAGGTAAATTCTAAAGAAGGTGAATGACAAGCACCTTTTTGTGTGCACAGTCTGTGACAGACCATGTCTGTCCTTGGCTGGCCTCAAATCTCACCTGCGAACCCATGGAAAACAAACCTCACCCAGCTATTCTGATTATATGTCTGTGCACACGTTTGAATGTGGTGTGTGCCAGAGGGTTTGCAAATCCAATGGGGGTCTTAAAAGACATGTTAGGATCCACAATGAGCAGAACTTACTTGCAGGTATTGGTAGTGCAAATCAGAGGTGCAATCTGTGTGGGTGTTTTTTCAAAACACTGTCTGGTTTAAAAAGCCACATCAGACGCCATGAAAAGGCTAAGGTGTAGGTGCAGGAGGTGGTCAAACTCTGTTTAAGGAGTAGACAACCACCATATATATATATATATATATATATATATATATATATATATATATATATATATATAATTATTTCTAAATCTCTCTAAAGGAGACTACGGCAGTAGTGCTGGGTATTAATAGTTATCGCCAAGCAGTCTAGAAAAATACGACGAATGCACCGTTGATTAGCTCCAAGAGGCCATCGCCTCTAGCTAGCTATGTGACAATGCCTATTACATATGTATCTCTATATTTATGTCTGTCTGTCTGTCTGGCTGCCTGTTTATCAATCTGTCCATTTATCTATCTATCTATCTTTCTATCTATCCATCTGTCTGTATATTTGTCTGTCGGTTTGTACGTCCGTCTGTCCATCTGTATGTATGCATCTATGTATGTGTGTATATATGTATATATGTATGTAAACATATATGCATGTATGTATATATGTCAATGTTTGTCTGCTGCCTGTATCTTTGTTTCTATATATCTATTTTTCTTTCAACCTCTCTCTCTCTCTCTCTCTCTCTCTCTCTCTTTATATATATATATATATATATATATATATATATATATATATATATATATATATATATATATATAATCGTTTTTATGATCGTGTGCACATACGTGTGTTCATATTGTCAAAAAAGGCTCTCAAAACAATGCATGAAATGTTTAAGTGGGTTGTTTTGTTTTATTGTTATTTCATAAACTCGACATTAACATGTTGTTTCCTTAAACTCCACACAAATGTTGAACTAGAATGATTCAGAGATGAAATGTGAATAACATTCGGTTAAAACGATAACGGAACCAAACTCAAAGGAAGAGAACAAAACCACGCTAGCTGATACACTCATGAGAAACCAAACAAAAATCGATTCGGAGGCCGCCTTGAAGAATATACAATCGCTAACAATTGTGGAGGTGAAAAACTATTTGTTAGGAGATAAATTAAAAACGTGAATTGTTTAATGAATGGAATAACATAAACATTAATGCTTAAACATACCAGGAGATGCACTCATGCATATGGAGATATAAGCCGTTGTTATTGGTGTGAGAAAATAAATGGTCGGCTGGTAAAATTTGAACGACTTAAATTTTCTATGACTGCAGTTCGTTATCTCTCCTGAAAAGCGGTTGAGTAATGGGGTTATAACAAAAAGGACATGGTAGCCTCTCCATGGTACAAAGATTCTCTTTATATTCTTCAGCTCTACACAATATGCTGGAATCGAGACAATATGGTATTGAACGTTTACTTTGAAGACCACCATATACGAAGTCAACGTTTCGTTATGTCACGGCTCCTAAGGAAAATGTGGGCCAATTTATTGTGTGAAATGTGTTTGAACTCGTATTTAGTTAGCCTTGTTTCGAGCATTAGACCTTTTTAAATCATCTGTCTTTTGTTTCAGTCATTAAACCGCGGCCATGCGGCAGTATCACTCTAAAGAATGCTTTTGTTGAATAAATCGCCCTTACCATTTTAAGCCTGGTATTTACTCTACCGTTCTTTTGTCGAATCGCTAAGTTGCAGGGACGTAAACACACTACAACGGTGGTGCTGTGTACAAAATAGACCCAAAGACGTGCATACAAACACACGCGCGCATGCAAACACACGCGCACATGCGACCACAGCGCACACGCACACACGTGCGTGCATACACAGACATATACAAATACACACCCACATGTTGACGGGCTTCTTTCAGTTTCCGTCTACAATGTTCAGTCACGACGTTTTAGTCGGCGCAGGACAATAGCGGAAGACACTTGCCAAAAGTGCCATGCAGTAGGACTGAACACAGAACCATGAGGCTGAGAAGCAAATTTCTTATTATACGGTCACACCTGCGCCTACGGTATCTTAGGCACGATGCTAAATTCTAAAGGGCAGATGTTGTCGTCATAGAGATTTAGATCAGACAAATTCTTCAAATCAGTAGCATCACGCGATACCTCTTACAATAGGATTCTGATACGGCCATTTGCCACTGTGTTTATGCTTCAATCTTCATTTTTTTATTCCATGCATTAAACATGTCACGTTCGTAATTCCTTTTCTAATTAATAGTTTTTCATTTCAACGCCTATTAACGGTTGTAAATTCATCACCGCCTCCCCTCCATTGGTTAATTTTGGGGTGTGTTTATTTGTAATGTAGCGTTTGGTCTTTTGCTTGGATTCAGTTATCTTATTAAGCCACTTCATCTGCAGTCCAACTTTGTTATATCGTAACTCGATGTTCTGAGTAATTTAACAAATTAGCATTATAATCCAGTAAATGTCAATTTGCGCACTTACACACAGATACATGCGCGCACACACACATACACGTACACTCATACAGAAACAACACACACACACGCATGCACACCCACAAACAAACAAACATATATATAAGAAAACGCGTTTCACTTGCTAGAAACTATGGTCAGGTAGCTTGTCACATTTGCTCATCTTTTTAAGTGTTCATGCAGTCCCAAGTAGACTGACACATTCTTGGCTTCCCAATCTTTAAGCCAATGGAATATCAAGAATGTAACAACTGGTGAAAAAGAGTGTTACACCAGTGGTCGACTGATACTTATTTTTAAGTGACTTCGTTGGAGCAACGAGAAATAATATGCATTGGTCAAGGACACAATGTAATACTTGCCCCAAGGATCGAATCTACGATCTTGCGATCTTAAGCTTCACACCATAACAATTAAGCTACACTCAAATATACATAGACATATAGGCAAGTACTAACATACATACACATATCCATACGAGAAAAGGAGAGAGAGAGGGGGAGTGGGAGAAAGATAAAGAGAGAGCGCGGCGACGGCGTTAATACATAATTTAAAAAGCCCGCAACCATACAGCCATGCATTCACACAGGCGCATAATCAGGTGACAATAGATTTGCCGAGTTTAATTAAATATGCATTTACACCCACTATACACTATAACATATTTCGTAGTTTGGGCTACCTCACAGCCAAGTGACTTTGAGAGAATATTTTTTTAACAAAATCCTGAAGTATTGTCCCTAAGGCAACATCACTCTGTACCAATGACTATATAATACAATTTTCTGTGCTTTAGATCATTGCAAACCGAACAAATATGAAATGCATAGCGTGTAATCCAACGGTATTAAAAGCGGGACAGTGAACCCTGAAACTGTTCTTCTTCGCGGGTGAATTAAGATAAATTTCTTTATATTTCTGGTCTAATTGTTTAACGTGTTTTTCTTGTTCTTGTTTTGCTTTCAGTCTCAGATCAATCATGGTCGGGCAGAATTATGTTCTACTGCGTTCTAGAAGTGACTGTCTCATCATTTTGTCTGTTAGGCACGTATTACACTATCTAGTGTATCTCTATGTTTTAGACAAGTGGTTCTCAACCGGGGTTCAATATGTTCCCTGAGGATCCATATAACATTGGGGGGGGGGGGGTCCACGTAACAAAATAGTATATTTGTGTTCCCCAGTTGTAATTTAAGGTCCCCTTAGAGATATTTTGCTTTAGATGGTATGTATTTTGCAGATTGGTATGTATTGCAAGTAACAGCTAGGTTTCATTCTCTAACATTTACATAGTTCAACCAACACAAGTTAATATGTAAAAAACAAAATAGGAATTTTGAAAGATGTTCCTGTAAATCTTGTTTTTAAACATCGAATGGCTATTGGGGCCCACCAGGCTAAAATAGTGATCAAAGGGGTCCATAGATAAATAAAAGGTTGAGAACCCCTGTTTTAGACAGTAGGGTGTAGTCTGATTAAGTTTTAGCACCTGTTTCCAGTGGGCTGGACGACTGCTTAGACGCTCTTTTATTGAGTCCTCATTCACTCTTATTGAATTGTTTATTCAGTGGTGCTGATATTTCTGAAATCTTGCGCGTGGACGCTCATCAACTGATGCACTTCGACCATTCCAAATCATTAATCAATCATCATTTGCAGTAATGAAATAGCAGGGCATGATCCCCATACTATTTCATTATATTGATTCTATTGCTATCAATGTGTTTATAGTAATTGCTTATCTTTTCCTTACTTTTTTCTAGCAGAGTCTATCTAGGATTAAATTATGAAACGTGTCTCTTCTTTTCGTGTCCGGTTTTATAGGAACATACCTTATAAAAGAAGTTAAACAATTATTTGAAGCCTAGCTGGCTACTGTTTCTAGCATGTCAAAGACATCTCTGAAATTGTGGTGTCGTATTCCTTAAGGAATATAAGACTTTTAGCAAAAGGAATTTAGATATCAGCAACTAAGATTCTGTTCTGTCGAATGAGATAAATTTACATTATTTTCACCATTTTGGCTGTTAAACTCCTTTATTACTGCGTTAATGCTATTCCATTGTGATAATCATAGGGCTTGTTTAATGTATAAATTGAAGCACTTATTCACAGTGCTCACTTTGTTCTTTCTACGATTCCTAAACCCACATTTCCTTGTATTGATCATGAAAATTCCCCCACCAATCACTCACACTACACGTTGTTGTGCAATAAATATAACGTTAAACATATGTGTGTGTGTGTATACGCTTGTATGTATATATATATATATATATATATATATATATATATATATATATATATGTCGAAGCAATAGGATTAACAACTTAGAAGACTTGAAACATTCCACCGTGTTGCAGCTACAATACTACAGTATCCTGGCAACTCAAAGTTCTGTGCAACGAAAAGGCATTATCGTACTATTTCTAAGCAATATTAAAATAAATGTTGCAGGTCCAAAGACAAGTCTAATAATCCAATATCCTTCACAAGAAAATAACGAAATTAATAATACATAACTATCCAAATATATCTGTATACTAAATGAGAATGAAAATAACATTAAGTGAATACACAATGTCATGTCCGTCAACTGATGCCTTCTCCTAAATATGAATTATAAAATAATCACGGATCATTGTAGAACGTTCAATAAAAGAAAGAACTTGTATTGATAGGAATATAAAAGAGTGAACGTCTTGTAAAGGATAAATCCAATTAAAGATGGTTTAGATTCAAACTTGTAGCAAGAAGTTGCAGACTTATATTTTTCAATAATATTTAAATGTAGCACAGTATTTTTTACCAACCGTTTAACATATGTGCGAAGGTTGAGTAAACGCTAAAACGGAAATAGATATGAATCATCTACTGCTGTTAAGAACTTGAATCGTGTGCTCTTTGCTTTGACATATGTACAAGAAACGGGAATCTAGAGCGAGAAATTGGCCAAAATAGATCGATTATATAAATTCACTAATTTTTTCTGTTTACACAGCCATGCATGACGTAGTATTCGTATTTGGCCACTCAATAGAGACAAACTAATAAAACGAATACCATAATTTATAATAAAGACGAAATACTTGATTAAAATTTCTTTGAGTTTTTGCTCCAGAATGGCCCCACTCCCAACACTGAAATATGTAAAAGAGAAAATAGTTTTGCATAATACAAGGCAAAAACTGACATAACGATCCGTATCGATATCCTCCCTTTATCTTCCTTTATGCCTTGTTCATTATATCTTAAATTTCCCCTCAAATGTCAACAATACATGTAGCAGAAAAAAATAATGGGATTCATAAAAGTAATAATAACCTTGAAGACAGTGCTGCTCTAGTATGGCCACAGTTCAATGACTCATTGACTGGAACTCGTAAGAGCATAAAAGGATAATAGTCTATAGATTACATTTCATTAACTCACTCGATTCTTCGTCTCTCTCGCTTCTGTATTCTTTAGATATTCCCTTTGAGAAATTATTCTCTTCTTACTCTCATCTTTCATTCTTTAGATTTCGTAGAAGTCAAGTCTAGATGAAATAGATGTGAGATAGGAATATTTACCATATGAATACGAACGTTCTGGAATATCGTCCATATTAGTGCGACTTTGCAATATGTGGCTGTTATCTTTTTAAAAAGATCAAGTAAACTAATGTAAAAGTAGGAGCGGCAGATATTAATGCGACTAGAAGCATTAAATACATACTCAGACAAAAAGAAAAAAAAGAGACACACACAAACACATCTAAATACAAAAGACCACATACACACACACAAACACACACACAGATGCATATATCTATACTTATATCCGCGTTTATGTTGACGGGAGTGCGTGTACGCATATATGTATATATATATATATATATATATATATATATATATATATATATATATATATATATATGTATATGTATATATATTTATATGTATATATATAAGTATATTGGTATGTATATATGTGCGTGTGTGTGTGTGTGTGTGTGTGTGTGTGTGTGTGTGAGAGAGAGAGAGAGAGAGAGATAGAGAGAGAGAGAGGATACAGACACTCATGTAAATATAGTTATACATACACACTCTCCTACAAGCACACATACACACATGTATATACATACATACATATATATATTTATATAGATATATTCCAATATGTCTGGTATGTATGTATTTCTATGAACGTGCATATGTAAGCATATGCTTATAATGGTGTGTATGTATATATATATATATATATATGTATATATATATATATATACCATTATAAGCAGATGTTTACATATTCACATTCATAGAAATACATACATACCAGACGTATTGAAATACAAATATTTCTACATAGATATGTATGCATACATACAATCACACGAGTGTATGTGTGTCCGTGAGAGTGTGTTCGTGTGTGTGTGTGTTTTAAGAACTGTATCAGAAAAGAAATGCTCGACGCTGGTTGTAGATCTCTACCGTGCATTTATTCGAAAACTGACATTCAAACTTGCGACAAAGTTGGATGTCGGTAACTTAGCGTGTATGTTTGTTATGTGCATTATGCTTGTGTCTACGCATGTGTGAGCCTGTGTGTGTGTTCAGGTGTTTGTGTATGTGCGTGTATGTGTGTACCGAGGTGCATGCGTGTCTGCTGTTCGTTCGACCTGAGTGTTTCATTCTGGTGTGAATGTTTGCTAAGACACATTATCATCTCCTGCTCATCATCAGCCTCTTCGTGCTCCTGAGATGGATCGAGTCTAAGCTATTCAAGTAGTATTCTAGTATACTGTAGCCTGAAGCCATGTTAACGATACTGTGAACATTCTATTTTTCAACAAAAAAGTTTCTTTTCACAGGTTTTGACAGATGATGAAACTAGACACTACAGGCGTTGTAGATACAGTTCCTGTTCTTCGTCACACGGTGACAATGTGAAGTAAATAGTCCTTCACACACACACAGACACACACACACACGCACACACACACACACACACACACACACACATATATATATATATATATATATATATATATATATATATATACATATATATACATACATATATTTACATATATATATATATATACACACATACACACACATGTATATATATATATATATATATATATATATATATATATATATATATATATATATATATATATATATATATATATATGTATATATATGTACTAGCAGAAATGCCCGGCATTGCCCGGGTTAAGGAGAATAATGAAATTTTAAAACGCCGTCTAGATTACGCACGTCTCAACTGCTAGTAGCTGAGATACCAACTTTCTACATTAATAGCTCTCCGGCCTATGACAACATGAATCATAAATGTTAATTTAAATGTTTTTAAAACACGTTTACTGTAGCTTATTTCGTAACCAAAAACAGGTACAGATTATAAACAATGAAAGATCGATTTCGGTGATTCGTATGACAGAAGTAGTAGAGAGCCAACCCGATGATATTCCTGACCTTTGATCTTGATAGTTTGCATGAGTCCTGGCTCAGTTAAATCTCTTGTGGCTCCAAATGATGTCATATGTAGTACAGCGTTGTATTGTCTAATTTTGTTTTGGAAGTGCTTGAAATCTTGGTCAGTTAACGACAGCAATTTCTTCAATGGCTATGGAGGTTGGGGATTGCAGAGAGTTTTACATTTCCACCACTGCTGGTGTCTTTCCAGGCCACTCCTTGCTTTATAATGTATGCGCTCAGTTGTCATTACACCAATTGAAGCTCTAGTGTCACCTGCATAATGAACTGCTAGATCATAATTAAAAGCTGCTTCATAGAAGTTGCTTCTCTGAGCTATTGCAACTGCACTTCGTTCTGCAGTGGAAATGCTATTCCTTGTCAAAACCACCCCTGGAACATAAGTAATGCATGTTCCCAGTTTGGAGAAAATCAGTTGGAAAATACGGCCGTTATAATCTTTTACACACACACACACACACACAATATTCCACTAAAACCTTTGAAGACAATAACCCAGTAAGGGTGCAATTTCATGACAAAGAAATCTGAGATATGTATATATATATATACTTACTTGGAAAAGGATGCGTGGCGTTTCGACCATATAATAATATAAATAATATATAAATATATGCATATATCCATACATATATGTACATGCCTACATCTATATGTATACATACATGCACATATGGGTACAGGACATAAAAAAAAAAACGTTTAACACAATGAGAAACGAAAACATAAAAACGAAAACATAAAAACGAAAACATAGAAAACGGACATTTTTCGAACAACGAAAAAACAAACAAACAGAGAAACGAGACATGCAATATAAGGAGTATACCCCTTCGTCAGTTGTCCCTAGTCGTGTCTTTTATTCACCTCCACAAAACTTTAAGCAACGTGTAGCTAATTTGAGCTGTTATTCAATATACGTACACAAGTTTCGCAGCTCTAATTGCTCACTTGAATTACATTGTCAAAAACGAGGTAAATTTTGCTTTAAAAATTTGCTGCTCTTATTATTGATTACCCACGCTTTAGCTCCTATCAGTCAATTCTGGGATCATCCCGTTCTTTTTAGTATATACAAGTTTCCCCAATCCTCAGTATTCAAATGATTCCATTCATGATGGCAGAGCGTAGTTTGATGCAGATTTGGCTGTTATTTCTAACAATTCTTCAGCCTACATAATTGTTCTATTCCTTGGCTCGTGTAGAAATCAGCTTTATTCATCTATGGCGCGCACCATGCAGGAAGAATCAGCTACTCCTTGTATTTGCAAAGTAATGTCTTTGGGAAGTATTGTATTTGTGAAATAAAGCATGTTTGCAATGCATTCTTGATTAACCGGGCTTGTCAGTGCGTGGGTTTATGCTTATTGAAGAAATCGATTTAACTTGCAAATAATCATTAAAATCTCTTTTATAAAGATGGTATATAGCGTAAATACTTCGTGAATGAATAAGTTTGCTTGTGTTTGCAATAGATTACCTGCCAAATTCTCAGTAATAATTATAATTCCTTTATAATTTTACCTCCATATAAATATATATATATATATATATATATATATATATATATATATATATATATAGATAGATGTATACACACATAATACTTGTATATATAATATGATATAATACAATATTATATATATATATATATATATATATATATATATACATATTTATGTCTATGCGTATATATTTATATGAATATAAATATATATATATATGTGTGTGTGTGTGTGTGTGTGTGTGTGTTTGTGCGTGTATATATATATATATATATATATATATATATATATATATATATATGACAAAATTGGAAATGCAAAATAAAAAAATGAAAATAAATATTGTTTCTTTTTTTCTCTCTTTTTTTAACCCGTGAGGCTTCGATACAATTAAAATGCATTATGGGGAAGGATTAACAAAAGGCTTTTGACAGGAATGGGACAAGAGCAAAATCTAAATAACCGGTCTTTTGTAAAGGCAAATATACATATATATCTTCCCTTCGCAATAACTGCGCCTCGTGTATACTTCATTGGTTACAGTATCGCCAAAGCCATCATTTGTTTCTTTTCAGGTGCAGATATCTGTTTATGAAGTGTGAAAGCAAAATATTTCTCTCACATACAAATAATATGTGATAACTATGGAGTTTATCGATTTTTCTTCTTTAACAAATACGAATATCTCTAGTTATAAGACGTAATAAAGGGAAATATATTTTGTAATATCGATATATAGAAATTATTCATAATCATATGTTAGTTCATATTTTCTACGCGTTCTTAGTTATTTGTACTCAACACCCTGCTTTGTGAAATTTGATGTTCATTGGAACATATATAATATAATTCTCCACGTTGCAATTGAAAACGAACTTTTTTTCACTCTTGAAAAGAGATTTATTCTGATAACCAGATCAAAATTATTATTTATTTGTTGCACTTGTTTATATTGCTGTTTTATTGCTACTCATATTGTTCTCGAAAGTTCAGTTCACAATATCCCTAGCGCAAAAATTCCATAGATAATACACGCGTGCGCGCACACGTGTGTACATCTATGTATGAATGTATGTATGTGTGTATGTCCATGTATATATAAAACTAAGATGGCCTCAGTTAGTAACAATGTTCATTAAATCAGAAAATGATAATGGATGTGGCAGAAAATATCTCCGTTGGTGGACTAATTAACTTCTATAATTTGATTTCTTCTCAGTTCAATTACACTTGTGGTCGACAGCCTGTTACGCCCCCCAGACTGGTTTGCCATTAGTGTAGCATGTGCATGGAAGTCTATTTGTCGATTAAAAATTTCATATATACATGAATTCATGTTATAGCCTTTTATTTGTTTCAATCACTGTTGAACGGCGGCTTTGGTGGTGCACTGCAACGAAGGATTTTACCGGTCATATGACTTCTCCAATACTTAATTTTATACTTGCTGTTTATTCTGCAGGTTATGTTTTTATCTAAATTTTTCGTTACGGGGATCTAAGCAAAACAACAAAGATTGGTTATCAAGCCGTAGCAGATAAACACAATAACATATACACGCAAACAGACATTCGCGCATCCGCAAATGTAACGTGAGTGCATGCTTGTGTGTGTGTGTGTGTGTGTGTGTGTGTGTGTGTGTGTGTGTGTGTGTGTGTGTGTGTGTGTGTGTGTTTGTGCGTGCGTGCGTGTGTGTGTGTGATACAGACTTCTGCAGAGTCTACCTTTTAGAAAATTAACTCACAACGTATTGCGTGACTCGGAGCTCAATTACAAGACTTTTGCTTAAAGTGCCTGGCACTGGGATTGAACTCAGATCCACATGTTTGCAAACCGAACATCTAAACCATTCAGCCATATAAATCTAACAAAGTATACTTCTTATAACACTCCATCGTAAACTTGATACACGGTGGTTTCGAAGTAGTGAAATCTGTAATAGACAAAATAATCTCTTGAAATAGGCGCAGGCGTAGCGATATGGTAAGATGTGTGCTTCCTAACCACATGGTTTACGGCTCAGTCTCACTGCGGGCCGACCAAACTCTTTCGAGTGGATTTGGTAGGCGGACACTGAAAGAAAACCGTCGTATATATATATATATATAAAACAGCTAGTGAATACATGGTACATGTAACCAAGCCATATTCATTTCCGGGTAACGGCTGGATCTTAACATAACTAGAATTTTTTTTTTCGAAATATGGAGGATTTTTGTTTATATTGCAGTGACAAAAATGATTTGTAGATACACATAGGCATACATACCCACATACATACAAATAAAAAAGGTTTAAAATACAGCTAGAACATAATACTGTGGTCAATATAGAAAATAAGTCTATTGTTGCGCACATCGATGTTCTTAGATCTGGAATATTTCCATCATCTCTTCAGCTAAATTCAAACATAACAGATCTGATATATTTATTTTGAGCAAAAATGACAAGTTATCTACATTATTGAGCTCAACATCACTTACAAATATAAACAAATATCCCAAAATCATAGTCAAAATGGCAAGTCTGTACGGAGCATTAGCAGAACAAGGTAACCATCAATATCAATAAAATCCGGAGGCCCTGCACAAATTCTGAACATACAGTATAACATTTCCGGATCCAGATAACAACATGGAATAAAATCCCTAAATTTAATCAAATTTCTCAAAGCTTAGTAATAAAGAGAACTAGCACGATCTGCCAAGAACAGAGAATAAAGGAGGACAAAAGACACAAGAGATGCGTGCAGTGTTAAATGCTTGCCTTATGATTTTATATGAAACAGCTTTAATTTTGATAGAGACTAGATTTACTCAGTGAAATCAATGGCTATAAAGCTATATATAGTTAATCATAATTTCCCGAATGTTAGTTTTCAACTGGTACAATGAGAGTGATGGCTACAGTTATAGAAAGAATTGGTGAAGGCGGATAGGGTACAAAGATGGGTGATGGGTTGCCCGTTGTGAAGCTGGGGAATGGAACTGAGTATCTTCGTGCCACTACCCGGAAGAAAATATCTAAAAACTAGTGTTTATTTATTCAGATTATACATTTACGTTTGTACCCGCACATAAGGGAGTAAATTACTGTACAAGCATTTGCCAGAGCGAAAACCTTGAAAAGCTTGTGCTTCTGGGTAAAGAGGTGACGAACTAATGTGTTACTTTCGAAATATTGATGTACACATGTGTGTGTATGTGCGTGAGTGTGCGTGTGAGAGCGTGGGTATATGTGTGGGTATATGCATGCATGCGTGTGTGTGTGTGTGTGTGTGGCGGGGGTGCAATTTGAAATTTATAAAAGTACTGACGTTCATAACTTTATACAAATCTTGCATAATTTTATTAAAAAATATGCAAGATTTGTATAAAGGTAACACGGTCAGTACATTAGGAAGTTCAAATTACACTCAAACACATGCACACGCACACACTCATACACTTTTACATCATATGACATGCATAGATACATATATACATATGTATATATAAATATGTGTGTGTGTGAGTACATATACAAGTATGTTTGTATAAATATACACACTTATTCATATATATAAAACACACACATATATATACATATACATACGTGAAAGGATATATATATATATATATATCTGAACGCTCCCAAATGAGTTCCCTTGGTCATCGCCCTCTCATCAGTTTAACGAGATGAAACGACATTTTCCGTGGTTTACATTATGTACTTGACAAACATTCTACCATTTAACTGCTGTCTTGTTCTTACAATCCGAAAATCTACTTAACTGCAAGTTGCGCCATTAACTTGGAACAGTATTCCTCAAGGATATATACAGTTTAATATTAAAGTCCGGTTGTCATTTAATGACTGATTTATCGATGTCAGGTTCTACATTCTTACTTGTCTCATCAGAGGTCTCATCTGAACTATAATGCGTCTCAATAGATTGCTCTATAAGCACGTTCTTTCATTCCGCTTCCGAAGTTACTTACTTGAACCTAGGGAGACGTCTTTCTAAAGTAAAGTTGTAGCAACGTAGGGAAACAATTATATTATTGTAGAATTCATCAGTAGTTTCTTAGAAGAAAAGGCATACAACGTAATAAGAAAATTTATTTCCAGAGTGGAATCTATTGCGAGATTTGTGTCGTTGTTTGAATAAAGGGAAATAATATACTCGCAACACAATTTTGGTTTAATTTGGTTATAAAAGAAATAATAATTATGATCACTTAAAATCATGTGTATATCAGTATATAACCAACCCCAGCACGCATACACGTCTGTCTGAAAATATGCATGAGCACATACGTGTGTTTATATATATATATATATATATATATATATATATATATATATATATATATATATATATATATATATATATATATATATATATATATATATATATATATATATATATTTATATATATATATATTTATATATATATATACTTATATATATATATATATGTATATATATATATGATATGTATATATATATATATATATATATATATGTATATATGTATATATGTATATATATATGTATATATATGTATATATATATATATATGTATGTTTATAGATATAATATATATTTATACATACATGTATATATATACATTCACGCAAACACCCCCTTCCACCCACATGCACATATACATGCACACACTCACACACACACACACACATATATAATGGAGTGGACACACAATACCGGGCCATTGTCTCATGGGATATGAATACATCTCCGCTGCATTGTCTGGGAGGAATATTTAATTTCTCATGACTCAGTTCAATTTTGTGTGATGATCTGTTTGCATATTCTCTGTAGTATGTGGTGGTGTATTTATATGTGTGTATTTGTATGTGTACGTATGCATGTTCTGGTATGTGCCAGTATATGTACTCACGTGACTGCTTATGCATGTGTGCGCTGTGTTTAGTTGATTGGACAATCTGATAGAGTTTCTCATCATTAACATTTTATGCAATCAAGAACCAATACTAACGCGAGAAAGAGACTTCACCAGAAAACCGCTCATTTTGTTACTCAGACGATATGAGTATTCTTAAAGTAGAATACGTCTAACGATTCTGGAGAAACAATAGATGTTAGCTTGACATGATTTCCATGTCTTTACCCAAGCATTAACATATCAGAGATCAGCAATTTATAAACCTGCATAACTAAAATGGATTTTAGAAGATTGTTATTGATAATTTAATGTTATTGTATAACGGCTGAAAATAGGGATTTAAACGATACAACCCAAGAATAAATGCATTGAAATATTAATACCTTATTTTTTAAAGATATGTCTCATACTAGTATGGATCATGCCTTTTAATTCCGCCAAGAACTATAGATTAAATGAGAATAATATACTGCAATCTTTCACCCCGATGATGCGTTTCCTCTCTTCTTCATAGGGTAAAAAAAAAGGCAACGTGTCTGCCCAAAAGAAATCAATATCAGCACTGCATTCGTCTATTTTGCAAATACTTGGTTTTTTTTCTTTTTCTGCATTGATCGATTCTTTTCTAATCTGATAGGCTGTTTTGAACTCAGTGATATAATTTATGCATGAATGTCATACTTCTAGTTTATTATTAATATAATGCAAATAACAGCTTCTCTTATTTTTAAGCGTCGTTTAAAATTTTGAAAATTACGCGATTATATGATGTATCTATTTTCATAATTTTTCAGAATCAATTTCATATTAGGCTTCAAAAACAAGATTTAGGATGAATTAAAATTCTAGTTCACAGAATATATTTCTATTTGATATATGCATTTTTGCAGTAACAAACAAATAAATAAGGAAATAAGTAAACTAAAGTTAATGAAAGAAGAGCATTTGCTAAAACAGAATTTGGTTGATATACCACTTTGTTTTCCTTCAGTTCGCTAATGTACACAAGTTTCAAAAATTTAATCGTTTATTTATTCAGGTTAAATCGGTGATGACTTTCGAAATTATGTGTATAGACTTATTTTATTTACTCAATTGATTTATATGTATTTGTACAGTGTTTCACACGTTTATTGAGTGTGCTGGACATATTAACCAACACAGATTTATATACAATATTAAGCTTTGGTTTTAGCAGAGAAGTCTTAAGGATATCTGTCCAAATATTTTCTTTGCAGCGTGTATTCCGACAATAAAAATCAAATACACATTTTTTTTATTCGACATCAATTGGCCTTGACTTTGAAGAGAAATATCGATTACTCTGTTTTATTTTAACTTTTCGCGAATATTTTGTAAAAATTGCTGCAATAATTTGATGATTAATGCGACGAATAAGTTGCAATCGCTTGCTACTTTGTTCTCTACATGAACATGAAATTGTGCTTCTTTACGTCATAATACAGAGGCAAAATGGCGATCCAACTTCAATTTGCACTCAGGCAACAAACTTCTCCCTCTCCTATCTCGCCACGGCTATACACAGCTACCAAGTTTGATAACACTTCTGCACGTTCCGACCATCTGCACCACATACATACATACATACAGACAGACAGATAGACAGACAGACAGACACAGACAGACAGACAGACAGATAGACAGACAGACAGACACATAAACAGACACAAACACAGATACAAACGTACATGGTATTCGGACTAAACGTGACTCTATTTTGTCTCCTTTCTTGAAGAAGCACTAAATGTATTGGAAGGCTACAAAAATTAAAGTTATAGCTGAGCCAAATTTAGCTGATATGGAGGACTACACATCCATCTGCATACTGGAAAATATTTATCTCTATCATGATAATTCACGTTCGAACTAAAGATGTCGACATCAGGACTGCTGCTCAATGCTCAGTAGACAAAGTAAAGGCTGGAAGACGTGACAAGGACGTTGCAGCGGAGACTAAGCAGCAGTGACCTGCAGGAAGAGAAACAATAGGCGTTCTCACTGTGCGTCTGCAGGCAGAGTTCATCGCATGTTTTTTTTTTAATTTCGCAAATGCACGCTCTTTGTTTTTGATTTTGTTGACTACACGGTATGTGAGAAAAACACCATCATGGTGCAATTCACTCTGCCGGAAATTTGGAAACGACATGCTGTACTGCTTAGCATTCGAGTCAGATACTTCAGTACGAACGTTCCAGTGCTTGGGTGTCAATCTGAGGAAAGTGTAATCTGAGGACATATATATATATATACATATATATATATAAGAGAATATGTTAGCAATAATCCAGGAATAAAGAAGCCCCACCCTACCAAAAAAAAATGAATGAGATAGGGACTAGAGTAGGAAAACATAAAGTCAACACTAAGTAAAATAGGAATCAAGATGGACGCATAAAGCAATACGGAAGAGTGGAAGGGAAAGGACAGATAAAAACAGGTAGAAATAGCAGCCATGAAATAGAAACAAAGCTAACAGATAATAACGAACAAAATAGAAACATTAAAAGAAATGGAAAAATCCGAATTTTTGGATTGCAAATAAAATCTAGGATAGGACAGGAATTCTTCTCGGGCTGGATAGGCCTTTTTGTAGATCAAGTAAATGCTACAAACTCTTCAACAGGTAGAAGGTGAAGTTAGCGTACGCAACATCTCATAACCTAAAATATTATATAAATGAATTAAATAACAAAGAAATTAATAAAATAAAACGAGAATGTGGAAATGGAAACGTGGTAGATCAAAATAGAACATACAGCGATAGAATGGATAGTTGATACTCTATAAAAACAGACTTGGGTTCAAATAATTGTACATCATTAACAGTGAAGTCCAAACATGGGTTAGTGATATGCTTCTCGACATTTACAGATGATTGAGCCGGTCGTGTAACCCTCTTTGATCAAAGCAAATTTTGATCGTCCTGTTCTCGTTCTTTGTCAGTTGAGCGTCTTCCACTAAATACATACTGCTTCAGATTCAAAACGAGGTTTTAGCAGGAGGATAATTCCTATGGCAATTGGAGAAGAGGTGTTCTCAAGCTCTTCCATCCAGAGCTGGAATCTGATTTCTTCCCCAGATGATGTTAGAGTTTTAACATGGCCAAGGAAGCTTCTTAACTTCAGTCGTTGGGCCGGTTGTTTACGTCCATGTAGCAAGGAAGCAGGAAAAAAAAACGACAGCAAAATACATTTGTTTTCAGCATCTTTTCCCCGATTTTATGTACATGGAATGTTGGTACGAAGTAAATTGATATGTGTCTGTTATACCATTAGAAAAAGGTACGAATGAAGAACTACTATTTCAAAACCAACAAAAATATCAGGTTTTCTCTCTAAGTGAGACACCACTAACTCTATGCAATGCATTTTTCTAAATAAAACAAAAAAATTCTTTTCAA
Source organism: Octopus bimaculoides (assembly GCF_046866305.1). Taxonomy (NCBI): domain Eukaryota; kingdom Metazoa; phylum Mollusca; class Cephalopoda; order Octopoda; family Octopodidae; genus Octopus; species Octopus bimaculoides. Next base: position 66,897,667 of record NC_142936.1, on the reverse strand, counting down.
ATAGAATTATCGGTAAACTATTCATAGAAAGATATCTGATAAAATATAACAATAGACAATAAATTCAACCACCATAGCACATAACTTCATATTATATATCGAGTGTGTGTGTATATGTATGTGTGCCAATGTGTGTGTGTGTACTCGCGTATGTGTGCACGTGTGTGGCCAATCAATTAATTCGAAATGTATTCTATGGAACATCATCAAATCTATATTTGTGCATTGTTTGTAAAATTAAATCATAAATCATTGCTAGCTAAAACAAAGATAAGGATATTATACATGAATAATACATTGTCCGTAAAGACTTTAAAATATTAGCTGTGTTGCTTTTTAGCTGTTATTGTTTAAATGTTAAAGTTAATCAATACATTTTACGGTACTAAACCATAAAAAAATGAAAGTAGTCACGTTATGATTATCTATGCGTCGATTTAAAAAAATAGATTTTGAGATAAGACAAAAGGCGAAGCATGTAACAATGAAATATCTTCATAACAGTTTTACACAAATTTTAATGTAAAAATTTGTATACTTAGATCATGGTTGACTGCATACTTAAATTAGGTTTGATTAGCTCTAACGAGAGGGAAAAAGTGACAGACAGACAAACTGACATACAGTACTGACATTCCTATATGTTTTCTCTCTCATTATATCATTTCAATATTTTTGGTAGTTTAAAAACGTAAATTTTTCCTAACTTCACACGAAATACATAACTGCTTAATATATTATGAATATTTCAAAGGAGATATTGTATAAAGTCTCGAATACAAATTAACGATGCATACTGTCATTAGAATCACATTTGAATTTGAGCAATAAAGTATTCAGTACGTGGTGTAGAGTATATAGTTTATTCGAATTCAATTTGTTTTCTCGTGACAGGTGTTTCACACAACTGCCGTCTTCCAGGCAATTGACTTTTGGGGTTTTCGACCTAAGTTTATATACAATAGGACTCGGTCTTCTGTGCATTACTATCGTTTACTTTGACTAGTTTCTAAATATTAATTTTCTGGTGAAGTTACTTTTTTTACTCCCTTCTCTGCTGTTTCTTTTCATTATCTAACTTGTCAGGCTGTTTGCTCAGTATTGGTCGACTTCGATATGATATCCGGTTTCTACAAGAGCAGCTTTCAAAAATGAATTTGTGTTATTCTGTATCTGTCTTTGTACATCTCTCTTCTCCGATATATTTGTTATCAATGCTTCCTTTCTTACAATATTTATATATATTAATGTGTGTGTGTATGTATGTATGTATGTATATCGGATAGGGTGTGTATGTGTGCATGTGGGCGTTCGAGTTTTTGTACATTTATTTTTTATCATTTGTATAAACATAAATGCATATTAGAAATAAACAAAATTTATGTGATCACCAGCTAGGAAAGACATCGTGTCAAAATATGTCATATGTAACATATTCATATATAACAATTTTTTCAACAATCCTTTGGGTGTATGTAAGAAATTTATTATCTAAATAGAAAAAAAGCTACTATACTACACTAGAGAGCACTCATCCATTGCACTACACATTACCTGTATGTGGAATAATTTAGTCACATTATATATTATTCATATTTACGCTTTGTATATATAGAAAATCTGTCTGTTCACTGGAATGAATGGCACTGGAGTACCATCTGTAAATATATTGGACATTATTATACTGATATGACAGACTATAGTTGTAATAGTTTTACTTGAGAATTTTCTTAGGATTGGACACTCAGTCTATTCGACATGAGAATTAGCAGTCTTTTCGTTGGTAAACCGAATCTTCGAGTCTGAAATATTTGTATCTGATGCAGAAGTCAATACTTCTAAACATCTATGATATTCGCAGAAAGTGTATTTATGCTATGCTTTTGACGTATCAATGTGTGACTATTATTTTAATCAAGTAATGTCCTCATATTCTTTATATACCGGACGGTTTTGTTTTATTCACTTATCGATTTCTAACCTATTTATGATTCTGTTTTATGTATGTTCATTGAATGTGAAAATATGAAATTTGAGATTTACAAACTGAACAAGGATCTGTGGTATCAATCTAATTTGCAGTTGTAGTTGTTGATATTCTCATTAATCCGCAGGTGAATTCAATCAAAACGCATCCCAGCCGCGATCACTTCATTTTCTATTGTTTGTTCTTCTAATACCGTATTCCTGAGTACACCTTATCTACTGTAACATTTTTACAACGGATAGCTATTTCTAACAGGTAAAGTAACAGCATTAAAGTTCCCACGTGATTCGTGTATATTGCAGCAGTCGGTCTTTGTGTTGTCTTGTTTCACTAATGTGCGTGTACATTTTCACATAGAGATGGCTTTATTAGATTTATTGTTCTCAGCATTTTCGCTATTGATTTTCTTAAGGAGTCACAATATCATTGATTTCTTAATACATAATATATTGATATCGTTATCGAATCTGTGCTAGATTGAGTAGATATAGTTATATTATATATGGTTCGTTTTTCAGTACCTCAAAATTTGTGTGAAATGGTCTAGTAGTTCTCACATACAGAAATGTGTTGGTGCATTCATCACGTAGAGGGTTTAACTGACAGAAAAATAAATGGACAAGTATTGTGATTTGAGTCTGAGTCTCATATCAATTTAAAAGATGAATGTTATAATGTGACAGATTTCTTCTTCCTCGTAAGCCCAAGTTTCATGCTTATCTAAGAAATCTTTATTTGAGATGATTGTTTTATATTTCGTAACTTTCTGTACTTCTTAGAATTGCTATGTGAGATGCGTCTGTTGATTTAGTAAGGCTGGAGGGTGTCTATAAATTAGATTTAGCAGCAAGGTCTTATGATTAACGCAAAATAGTTTTGTACTTTGCTATATCAGGTAAGCTCTGAAAATAAAAAATGATTTAACCTTCCAGCTAAAACAGTCAGACATATATAATTTATATCTCCAGGGGAAATTTTCAATTTGGTTGTAACAGTATTGCCATCGGTAAATACAAGAATTTCATTACTTCTCACTGTCAAAATGCTACGCGCCTTTTGTGTCAATTCAAAATAAGAGAACAACTTCGATCCAACGTAGAATATTCCAGGTACTCACTTAACCCAAGTGGTTTTCAAATTGACAAATACCAGTGATGAGTGAAAAATGTTTGCTTTCACTTGTTTTGTAATATTAGTTTGAAATTTAGGCACAAAGGTAGCATTTTTGAGTGAGTGTGTGTGTTGGGGACAAATGATACCATCCATCACAATACAAGACAGGTGTTTTATTTCATCGATTGTAGGGAAAATGAAAGGGAAAGTAAGCCCCGGTGAGTTTTGAACAAATACCACAAATAACTTTTCCCACACACTAACGATTCTGTCAGCTCGAGAGAAGGCAGAATAGAATTTGTAACAGTATAAATTTTGTTTCTTCACTCTGATATTGGATAAGTCTTAATAGAATAAATTCATTAAATTTAACCTCAATCTTATCAACCCGGCTGTATGTCCACCCCGTTGCAATCCTCATAGCCATACTCATCAAGAAAACCATTGGTTCAAAGTGATATTACAATCTACCAAATTTCTATCATATTGTACGACATTGTCTTAAAAAAAAGAGAAACAAAACCAATTCGGTCATACAGAAAACGTAAGATACACTTGAATGAATTCTTGATAGTTTGAACACAAGAACTTCTTTGGATTCGGTTAACACGTTCCATGTAATAATCAAATAAATGAAATTGGTGTCTGTTTAAGTTACCGTTATAGTTTTTAATGTCAAGACTTAGTTTTTTTTTTTCATGATGAATATGTTACTTCCGTTGGTTTATATTACATTTATTGATTTCTCTATTTACTATATATTTTGGAATCATTTTAGTTCACTTATTGGAAAAGTTGTTTTCTCTTTTTTCTTCTTTGTTCTTTGTTCTTTCTTTCTTTTTATTCTTTTGATGTGTGCGTAGAGTGTGTGTATTTTAAACCGAAATAGAATTTTTGCGCTTTCAGCGCTTGGAAATATATCCAGATATTTGTAAACACGGATTTTTATCGTCATCTTCTATGAAGAATTTCCACTTCAGTTCCTTTTATATTCTTCGGTATTTTGAACTGAATATAACAGCCAATATATTAGTTTAGTACTTATTTTTGAGCAGGCTATGGTTATATAAATTTAGGCTATATGAAGCTTCGTTGAGTAGAGCGTTAAGACCCTTGAATGTTATATGAAATTTTATTAGTTGTTTTTTCTTATATATATATATATATATATATATATATATATATATATATATATAGTTTTCGTATTTGTAAAAATGTCAGTTTGCACATATATAAATAGTTTATATTTGGTGTATATACGTGACTCTCTTTTCAGATATTTAAGAAATGTTTACGGGACTATGTATGGATTAACAAACGCACACCTTGCACACGTACATTCACATACATTCTCACACCCTCACACACACGTATGAGTATGTGTGTGCGTGTGTGTTGTGTCTGAGCGCGTTTCTGAATATTAACTTTTTATCTACGCATTTCACGGATTTCTTTGAATATATGAAAAAGGACTTACTACTTTAATATGTAGAAGTCATTGAAATTTGACATAAGTATACATATATGTGCGTGTGTATTTGTGTGTATGTGAATATGTGCGTGAGTATGCGGGTGTATATGTGTGTACATATGCATGTTTGTTTTAGATAGCGGCATTTTCAAGGTATCATTATTACAGAGGACACGCAGGTGATTCTCATCGCGATTCTTTCATTAATAGTGACTTACTGAAATAGTAATGGACGTGAATGAATATTTCCCGATAGAAAATTTAGATGGAATCTAAGATGGATTATATAGATAGAAACTTGGTAAAATGTTGTTCATAATATTGACCGATATCGATGGCTGCCGCAGCAAGATAACTGTTTTGTTCAATAATCCAAAAAAAAAAAAAAAAAAGTCATCGATATTTCTAATGTTGATATCTAACAGATGCAGAAAGGTAGCGAATAAATCAGCTCTTCTTTATACATGTTTACTGGCGCCATATTACTTTGAACTACCTTCCTACTCAGATTTTGTTAAAAATAGACGTTACTATTTTGAGGTCTTTGAGGCCTTCTCCCCTGCAATTTTTCGGTTAACGAATTCACTCGTCTGCTAGTTGGGTCCCCGCAAATATGTTGTTTTCGAAGTAAAATTCTCAATTATTTGAAACTAATAATCGTTAGTACTCAATAGCTGCCGACACTGACCAACATTACTTCTGTTAGATCTGTATCAAGGTAGTTATATATTTATTAATTGTTACATCTTAACCAATCAAAACTACTTTCCCCAGACTCAACATTGGATTGTTTATACTATCAAATTTTCAACCTAAACTATTACTGATATACCAAGGTCTTGTATACATAGACAATAGTACACTAGTTCCTGGTGAATTTAGTAATGTGTGAAACCAGTTGTCCGGGTTCCTCCACGTATACATTTTCCTAACAATATCCTAGTTCTTGAGTAAATTTAGTAGAGTGTACATCTCCGGTGGAACCATATGCTCGGTTTCCTCCACATATACATTCTCTTGACGAGATCCTAGTTTTTGGGTGAATTTAGTAGTGTAGAACTGCGGTGCAACCAGATGCACGGACTCCACCATATACATTTTCCTGACAACATGTGAGTTGCATATGTTCCACTTTGATATCAGATGCAGCAAACCTCTGTGAAAACTTGCAAGCGTCATATACACATACTGTTTCCTATCCACTTCCCTGGGCGCGCGCATATCTCTATCTATCTATCCATCTATCTATCTATCTATCTATCTATCTATCTATCTATCTATCTAGCTCTTAACATATATAGCGAAGAAACTCTCTATCTTTCTCTCTTTCTCTCTTTCTCTATTTCTCTACACATGTGTGTGTGTGTCTGTGTATCTATACGTGTATGTATATGAGAGACACATATATACTTTTACAGATATATATATATATATATATATATATATATATATATATATATATATATATATATATATATATATATATATATATATACATACATATATATATATATATATATATATATATACATATATATATCTACCCAAGCATGTATATATATGTGTGTGTCTATGTGTGTGTGGTGTGTGTTTGGGGGAGGCATGTGTGTGTGTGCACATTGTTGCGTGTTCGTGTATGTGTGCGTGTTATATCTTCTCATTAGTGTTGCCGAATAGCCATTAAATGCAAGCAAGGGCTTGATTATAAGACTCACTGCAATATTACAAGGTTTCATAAACAAATTATTGAAAAATATTCTAGAATTTCAACTTTGTAGTCTCAAATGTTTCAATGAACTGCATCGGGTGATAATTAATTCCGTATACGGCATTCAATATTTCAACAGCTGAAAATAATATGATTCGAGTAAAACTAAAAGAACTTCATCCTAACACGTAAATCATTAACAAATACGTCACACCGATCCCTGAAATACATCTCTAAGATATCTACCATGATAATAATGAGGATAGAGAAGATCAAAAGTAACTTAACATCTTAGTAATCAAACAAGAACTTAAACGATTTATCGCTGCTGAAGTGAAATTATTTCGAACGCTTGCAATAATTTAAAAGAATCTTTCAAGTCGTTTATGAAATATATCACAAAAGTTCAATTTCTATTGATGCGCATATACTCCACAGTATAGATGAAGAATGTGTGCATTGTAAATAAATCAGTACAAAGTGAACGGCAGCTGTGTATTATGATGTTATTAACTTTCCATTTTATTCTAAAATCAAAAATAACCAAAATAATTAATACAAACATGTGAGTGACCTTTTGATTCTGAATATGTTGTGCAAGAATATCAGATCAGAAGATCGGAAACTATGTGTTGAAACCAATATTGTTATATTCGGGAAGAATCATTATTGCTAAACACTTTGAACACATGCATGAACACTTTGAACAGTGAGAAAGCTGAAGATTGGTGTGGCAAAAAGTATTTTGTGGACTCTTTTGAAAATGGTAAGTGACAAAAAATAACTAGTGAGAGTGTTTACACGCTTTATCAGTAATACTTCTTCCCCATTGCAACAAAGTGTGTGTGGCACTAAAAGTTTTGTTTTCGTAGGTGACTGTCAAAATAGCTACGTGTGACTAGAACCGATCTGCTATATTTGTGTATGCGTATCATACAGTCACAACAACTTAGCGTTTATTATTAAGTAGAAGCAGTAGTAGTTGTTGAGCTCAACACGTCATATATATATATATATATATATATATATATATATATATATATATGTGTGTGTGTATATATATATATATATATACACACAATACCGTACTAAATTCTGGTGCCCAAACTTAAGTACCATATTCACCTGAATCTAAATTTTAGTTGACCTCATATATATATATATATATATATATATATATATATATATATATATATATATACATATATATATATATATACATATATATATTTATACACACACACACACACACACACACACTTACACACACACACACACACACTTACACACACACACACACATACACACACACACACACACACACACATATATATATATATATATATTACTTATAACTGGTGAGAGGTAGCATCATAACCATGCTACTGACAACACAATAACTACCAGCATAACCACTACCATTACCACAACCACCACTATAGCCGTAACCGCTACTGCCCATTCAAAACAATGGTATTAATATTCATATGAGGAATATCATTTGGTTGCAACTAAACTGACCAACAACAATCAATAATGATGACTAGAGAATGAAAGAAATACGGATGGAAAGATACAAGGCTATTATTATCAACGCTTAAAAAGACTGTAAATTACAAAAGAAATAACAATGAATAAAAAATATCTGATTTCATATCCAAAACAACAATTCATAAATTTACAGCCAGTGAATAGGTATGACTACAGGAAACACAATAACAATAACCATATATATGTATATACATACATACATACATACACACAAGCATATATATATATATATATATATATATATATATATATATATATATATATATATATATATATATATACAGTGAACTATAGGGTGTTAGTAAATTATTTAATGAATTGGAAAACGTTTTGCAGTACATTTACCTAACTAAGATTTTTTTCCTTTCATGCGATTGCTCGGAAAGCTCTGCTTCCTAAAAGATATAACATTTTATGGTTTGCAGAAAAATACTTGGTAGACTTAATATCATATCAATTTCTATTGAAAATAACAGGAACAAGTATTTTAATATTTTTAAACTATTTTTCTTTCTTATGAAATACATTTTTTTTTATTATTTCTCTGTATTGTTTAACATCTGTAATAGGTTTTTATTTAAGTATATATTTTTCTTTTGTTTTCATATAGAGTCAAGAGTTGCTTTTCTTTGATGTTTTTTCTGTATAGAAGCTGGAATAGGTTTTCCTTGTTGTATTTTCGGTAATATAATGTTGTTTTATCAGCGCAACCAAAGATATTATGTAACACCAAGATGCAAAGGTTGAGAGGAGGAAAATATCTACCAGCAAAATATCGTTTCAGAAATCTTAAAGTGCCATTTGTGGAAAAGAATGAGAATGAATATAGCTTCTCTTTCGTGAAACACGGGCTATAAATAGATGCATGGATATGGTCGAAAGAATATAGGTAAACTATATCAACCTGTACCAACTGCAAATATAATTGATCGACAGTCAAACGCTGGTTCTAAATATTGGCAAATATTTAAGTTTTGATGATTCATCACAGTTACGTCATATTTCAACACATCAAATCCATGGATATATTATTCCCTCTGTTGTGCATCCTTTCAAAGAGAAAGTATTTTTAAAATAATGCGACCATTTATATTTTTATCAGAGCCGTAGTTACATGGAAAGATTTTTTCCGGCCTTTTTTTTTTTTATGGCATAGAATTTTTCCACCGGTGATGGGATTACGCTTTGTTGCCTAATTATTTTCGGAAATTGAAAGCGGTTTGAGTTCTACGGATCATGTTTGGTTCATATTTATGGGTTTCTGGCTGTAACTCTTTTCCGTTTGTTGCTGTTTGTTTTTCATTATTGTAATTGTTAATTATTGACAATATCCGAAAGAAATAGCAGCACTGAATAAATTTTCTCACCCTCTCTCGTCCACTCTCTTTCTCTCTCTCTCTCTCTCTCTCTCTCTCTCTCTCTCTCTCTCTCTCTCTCTCTCTCTCTTCTCTCGCTGTATTCTGTATATATAAATAAATAAATATATATCATATATATATATATATATATATATATATATATATATATATATATACATATATATATATATATATATATATATATATATATATATATATATATATATATATATATATATATATATATATAATTTACAACATATGTATGATATACAATATTATGTAAAATATAATTGTATATATACCCACATAAAACAACGATATATCTATCTTTCTTCTCGTGCGTATGTATGTGTGTGCATGTTTATCCCGCCAAAGGAAGATATTTTGTTAATGCCATCCCAAATATCCATAAAAATGGTTGGTCACATCTAGGAAACATTTGGTATTATCGCACTCAAACACAACTATGCTGAGTCAACAAGAGAAGGATAAACCATCGACATTTTTCTTAACATTCAAATATTCAGCCACATGCTCATCGTTGTTCAATACTTTAGCATCCGAAAAAGTAACAAGTTCAATACTCTTCACATACAAAAGCTCATGTAAATGTTAAACGTTTTATTTTTGCATCTTAACGTATATATATATATGTGACAGTTTGTATTACACACGCATACACTCATATGTATGCATGCATGTATGTATGTATGTATGTATGTATGTATGTATGTATGAATGTATGTATGTATGTGTGTGTGTTTGTATGTATGTATGTATGGATGGATGGATGGATGGATGGATGGATAGATGGATGGATGGATAGATGTATGGATGTATGTCTTTTGCTGGTCTCAAAACTCATCTGTGAACGCATGGAAAACGAACCTATTCTCGCTATATGTCTGTGCACACCTTTAAATGCATTGTATACCAGAAGGTTTGCAAATCCAACGGAAGCCTCAAAAGACATTTTAAGATCAACAAAGAGCAGAACTTATCTGCAGGTCTTTGTGGTCCAAATCAGAGTTACAATATATGTAGGTGCCTTTTCTCTCTCTCTCCCTCTGTCTCTGTTTGTCTGTCTGTCTGTCTGTCTCTCTCTCTCTCTCTCTCTCTCTCTCTCTCTCTCTATCTCTCTCTCTTTATATATATATATATATATATATATATATATATATATATATATATATATATATATACACACACATATCTGACATGTATACACACATGTATATATATATATATATATATATATATATATATATATATATATATATATATATATATATATATATATATATATATATACGTTTGTATTTCTATAAATTTATCGAGATATATATATAACTATACGTGTAAATATCAATTTATATACATTCTTGAGCATGTGTGATTTGGCGTGTGTGCCTGTTTGTGCGTGTGTGTGTATGTGTGTGCGTAAATAGAGAGGATATATGTGAGCAATTTCAAGCTTAATGCGCATAAAATCCAATATTTAAAGGCATTTACTATAAGGCGCATCGAAATATATCTCTTTTCGAACCTGAAACGTTAAATAGCTTCTGTAGTACTTAAATGATATTCCACTTTGGGTTTATTATATTAATAAGCAAGCATCACATTATATACCTCTATTATCTGCATATATATTTACCAAATACAGACATGTACAAATACATGTTCACTCAGCATACAAATGCATGCATATCTTTCATACGTTTTATTCATCTGACTGTGGCCATGCTACAGCAGCACATTGATGTATTTTTTGTCGAATGAAACAACCCCAGTAAATAATATTTTAGAGTCTGTTGCTGATTCTCGCGATCTTTTTCGCTGAACCATTAGGCTACGAGCACCGGCTGTCAAGCGGTGGTGAAGGACAGACAAACACACACACACACACATATACACACACACACAGCCGCATGGATATGTATGACGGGCTTCTTTCTGTTTCCATCAACTAAATCCACTCACAAGTCTCTGGTCGGCCCGAGATTATAGTAGAAGACATTCGACCAATGTGCCACGCAGTGGGACTAAAGCAAACTTCTCACTACACAACTACACTTACACCTATTTATATATAAGGCCCGGACAAAAGTAAATGTACCGTATTATATATCACTATAAGGATGAAAAACCGGGAAAATAACGGAAAAATAAGGACGTTTCATTAATCGAGAAATATCGATTAATTTCATATTTCAATTATATTTAGTTATTTTTCGTACTATTATTAATTGAAATAGTGAATATTTCAGTTAAAGCCAGTCCTTTTACGGTGAAAACAAACATACATTGCCTCTTGTTTTACTGTCAACGTAGACTCATCAATTATGAAATTATTACGTCGTCAACAAAACAGTTAAGAAACCGTGAGAATATGGCGTAAATTTTCAGCCATGTTTATCTCGCCAAAACTTAAATATCCTGTTCATAAAGTTTTATGATAATGAATCAGTGCATTTTCTGAATGATTTCCTCATTCACACACACACACACACAGGCGTAACTGTACCGGAAAAAAGTTTGCTTAACCACCACATGTTTCCATGTTCAGATCCACTGCACAGCATCTTGGATCAAAGCCTTATGAGTGGTTTTGGGTGTATGTGTGTTTCCCCATCACAATTTAACAACCGGTGCTGGTGTGTTTATGTACCCCTAACTTAGCGTTTCGGCAAATGGGTTCGATAGAATAAGTGCTGACTCATCTTTTCCTCCTGGGCATTGTAACCAGTCATAACAGCACCTCTCCATTTGTTCCGATCCAGAACATCAGTTTCCCAATCACTTTTGTTCATATCTAGTTTCTTCAGTTTTTCTTTCACACAGTCTTTATACTTTTTCCACGACTTATGTTGTGATCGCTTTCCAGAGTTGAGCTCATAATATAAAAGACGCTTTGGCAGTTGCTCATTTTTTTATTCAAATAACATGTCCAGCTCATCTCATTTGAGCCAAGATAACATGTTGTTCAATTGAGCTACAACGTGCCATGCGCAAAACTTCAGTATCTAGTATCAAACGTTGCCACTTGACTACCAAGATACGTCTGAGGCATTTTTGATGAAATATCTTCAGCATTTTCATATCACGCCTGTAAGTGGTTCACGTCTTACTCGAATAAAGAGGTGCAGCCAATACACACATTTTATAGACACTGATTTTTGTCTGCAAAAAAATACCTCTGTCCGCCCATGCTCGCATCTATATGTATGCATTGGTACACCTAGCAATACAAGCAAGAACAGAAATGGATTTCGTCAATCAATATGTCTCTATATTTGACCAGCAAACATTACATCTATACACATCTCCTATTTTATATCCATTCCTTACGTTTGCGATTACATACTATACGAAGGGAAGTGTCTCCCAAAATGCTAATACATTAAACAGATCGGTCTTTTTCAGTTCGTGCGTTTGTGTATACACATAAATACACTAGAGCAAGTGTCGGTGTATGTACGTGTGTGAATGTGTGTTATTTGCGCAGAAATGACGTAGTTTTCGAGACACATTTATACTGTTTCGATATTGTAAAAATGAAGGCATCTGCGTTCTGATATTTTAAAATTTTTGTTACAATAATAGACAAACTATCACATCATTAGGAAACAGCTTTAACTAGATACATACTATGCTTCAGAGCACAACTTCTTCGTTTATCTAAATATGGAAATAACGTAAATCCAGCCTAATAAAATGCCATATTTCGTACACAGGAGGAGAGATAATATTAGCAAATTAAAAAAATATTTCTCAGGGATGCAGTTTATATACAATGTTTGCTAACTTTAGCATATAATTAGCGTCGTATCGTATCCTTTCGCCATAGTTTTTATCCCTGAGGTAGTTTTCGTCAACGCAATTTCTCTATTCAAATTTATTATAAAAGCGATTGTCAGAATGCGTCTTCTGGCGAGAAAATTACAATCATACACTCGTCCTAATATTTGGAAAACAGCATTTCCTAGCAAACAATTTCAATTTTTGATAGCTTTGTCGTCTACCCAAGGCGAGAGCAACATTTTGCGTCATGAAGTTTATCATTATGCTTTTTACAACCTCAGGCACGTATTCACGCCACCATACACATACGCACATACGTAAATTCAAGTACAGACATAACACATACACACACGCAAGCATGCATGTATGCATACACTCATATATACAAACATTCATACATGCTATAGATATATGGCTAGCCCAAGCTTTACGGATATAATCTCTCAGTTGAACAGTACAATATCGTCTCCACACATGTCGCAAGGCTCACAGCCAAGAAGTGGATCCGTGTATTTACCGAGTGGTATCCAAAGGATCGGAAAAAGTTACTGGGATGGTCTCCATGACGATAGGAAGACGATTTAGTCAAACGATTTTGGCCTAGACGGAATAGTTGGGCACAGTTGAGAATGAATTTGAAGCACCTTGAGACTTACTGTGTATAAGTACACATAGTAGGTTGGTTGATACAGTAATAATATAGAGATGTAATGTATAATGACGTATGATGCATAATATAATATGTCTTTTTGTATCTATCCATCAAATTATCTTTCTGTCTGTCTTGGTTCGTGAAACTGCATGATGGTGTGCGTGGGGACATATGGGCGTGTTTGTATACGGTGTATACACGGATGTGCAGATGTCGACTATCGCTTGGTGTCCCTGATATTGAAAGCAACTTCATTCAAATGAATCCTAAAAGTAATTATATATATATATATTATAATAATATGTAAATAATAAACGAAAGTTGTTGGCTGCCAGTGTCAATAACTTGTCAGATACAATTCTTTAATGCTTTGTAATTTCGTTAAGGCTTTTTTTTTAAATTTCAAATCGTGTTGACCGACTTTGCCTTTTGTCATATTGGATTCGATAAATACACTACCAGGTAATTGCTAAAGTTTCTTTTTCTTCGCTACTGGAAAAAAAAAATTATGAGTTCTGCCCTGGAGTGGGAGAGCTTTACCAATTTTCGTAATGGCTCTTAATGATATGATGATGGCGCTCACCATCATATAAACAGGGGAAATATGATACACAAAATATTCTTTTCAAACTATTATAAATTTATTCCGTATACGAGAGGGTGCTGAAAATTCCTTGACTTTGGGTAAAAGAAAATGTAGGAGGATCGATCAGCTAATCAAGATTTTATTCTACATATTCCCTTCTCTGATTCACACACCTATTGCAGCAGTTCTTCTGTGTGTCTAAGCCCCATTTAAGAACTCGGAAAGTTGAACTTCCAATCAAGCCTTTCGCGATATCCTTAAAGCCAGGAACTTGTCAGCACCCCCTCGTATATTTTGCTTCTTTAGCGCAAATGCTTCAATACTACTTGGAATGTTTTTCCTTTTTGATTTTCTCATTTGATTCTATAAACTCGTTTCAAATTTCAATTTTAAATACATCAGGGTCGTATTCGCGATAAAATAATACTTTTATTATACTGTATTCTATTCACCAGACTTTGCTTCTCCATTTTATTAATTAGATTTTGTCTAATAGCAATAAATCAATCAAAGTCGGTAATACTTTTTGGTTTTGTTATTCGTAGGTCAGTGAAAGCTGAAATACTAGATGTTCATGTATTTTAGTAAGGTTTTACTGGCGACTAAGAGGGTGACATTGATTCAACAAGGATTGAAACCGTGTCGTGGTCTCTATTATAGGGAGCGTACCCTTTGACTTTCATCACTCAATTCGATCTATTGAGGCTCCAAGAAGACGATGGATCTTCTATAAATGACAGTGAAATCACTAACAAATCATTCCTTGGTGTATTATGTAAGGATAAAACACGCTAGATAATGGATGCCTCTAGCTTATTTATTCTCAGTGCTCTGAGATCAAACTTCACCAATGTAA
>NC_142936.1:66855078-66880078 GCF_046866305.1 Octopus bimaculoides | reverse complement strand
TATGTATGTATGTATGTCTGTCTGTCTGTCTGAGTGAGTATGTATTCGTGCGTGCATCTGTGTCCAAACACATTAATGAATACGTAGTTGCAGAAACCTAGAAACGCCTAATGATTTTAAACATCGAATCTACGAATGTGATTCGAATATAAAATAAATCAAAAAACGAAATCAAACACACAATAATTGTTGAAACATCCTTTTCTACCGCTCGACCTATTACCGAACGATGGCATGTAACTTCACAGAATATCAAATATATGGTGTCGCTTTCTAAATGTCTTAACAGAGTATCTCTGAGAGATAAAAAAATATATTAAGGAAAACAAAGCTATTTATTTCACTGACTTCAAAGAAATACCAGAGAGTGAGGAATTGGAATCTGCACTTTTATTAGTAAATGTTCTGTTTAATGATGTACATTTTTGTTTTTCTTTAGTGAGTTATACTGGAGACACAAAATTTCGGCATTTTCCCCAGTAGATGTCATATGTTATCACTAAGCCTGGTTTGGATATTGAATCTAGAAGATTTGTTTCATTAAGTACGGGTGGTGTCCTAAATACTGAATTAATATTCGAAAAAAAAAAAAATATATATAGTTTGTAATATGCAGGTATTTCAGGGTTAAGCTGTTCTTCCTTTCCTTCTCCATTTAAAGTTTCTGTCACTTTCACTCCATATGTATATATATTTATGTATGTGTGTGTGTGGGAGGTAATCTTTTATTCCGTTATTCCGTTATTCCTTTCTTTGTTTCAGTCATCTGTTTGCGGTCATGTGGACTAGCACCTTGAAGGGTTTTACACCAACAAATAGACACCAGGATTTATTTCTTAAGCCTAATAATTATTATATCGTTTTGTTATGCCGAACCGCTAAGTTATGGGGACGTAAACACACCAGTACCCGGTTGTCAAGCGGTGATAGGGAGACAAACACAGATACAAGGACACGCACACACACATACACACGCACACACTCATATATATATATATATATATATATATATATATATATATATAGGCACCGGAATAGTAAGTAGCTTCCTTATCAACCACATCGTTCCGGGTTCAGTCCCACTGCTTGGCACCTTGGTCAAGTGTTTTCTTCTATAGCCTTGGGCCGATCAAAGACTTGTAAGGGGATTTGGTAGACGGAAACTGAAAGAAGCCTGTCGTATATATATATATATATATATATATATATATATATATATATATATATATATATGCATATGTATATGTTTCTGTCTGCGTTTGTCCCCCACCATCACTTGACAACCGATGTTTGTGTGTTTACGTCCCCATGACTTAGCGGTTCGGTAAAAGAGACCGATAGAATAAGTATTAGGGTTACAAAGAATTAGTCCTGGGGTCTATTTGTTCGACTAAAGACGGTGTTCCAGCATGGCCACAATCAATTGACTTAAACAAATAAAAGAATATATATATATATATATATATGCATGTATATATTGACATCGGGCTTCTTTCAGTTTCCGTCTACCAAATCCACTCACAAAGCTTTGGTCGGCCCGAAGCTAAAGTGAGAGTCACTTGCCCAAGGTGCCACGCTGTGGAACTGAACTTGGAACCATGTGGTTGGGAAGCAAGCTTCTTACCACACAGCCACTCCTGCATACATGAATATCTACCGTCATGAATCGATGTTATAAATAAATTAAAAACAACGTGGAGATAAATGGTGGTTAATTTTAATACTTATTTTGATTAAAGTTCCAACAATATTCTAGTGGTTAGAGCACAAGATCTAGTTGGTAAAATAAGTATCTTACGTTGCAAGTTTTATCTCTGGCTATGCCCAGGAATACCTCCCGAAGACATTTTCAAGAAAATATCGATTTGATCATTCTACCACCAAATCATCTTAATGACAACGTATAATTAATGAATAGGCAATCCTGTATAGTTTATGAATGTGTAATTAGGGTGAACATAAAACCAAAGACTATTGAAATAGCCAAGAAAATAATAACACTACTTCCTATTATTGTACAACATTTTCTCTGGAAGATGCATTTGTACTTATGATATTTGCAAGCTTTCCACGGCCGCTGATATCAATGACTTAATATTTTACTAGTCATTTCTGTGGCAAATATACAGTGATATCTATGCTAAAGATTACATGCAGTTTGATGCTTGAAACTCCTCGCTTGCAGTCTATTTCTCATATTACGTTTTCCAGAAATAGATGCATAGATAAACAAAATTAAAAAAAACATCTATCTCTCTCTCTCTCTCTCTCTCTCTCTCTCTCTCTCTCTATATATATATATATATATATATATATATATATATATATATATATATATATGGGGATGGTCATGTTGCCAGTTTAGCAATATATATACACACACATATATATATATATATATATATATATATATATATATTATATATATATATATATATATATATATATATATATATATATATATATATATATATATATATATATATATATATATATATATATATTATATATATATATATATATATATATATATATATATATATATATATATATGTATGTACATATATATATATATATATATATATATATATATATATATATATATATATATATATATATATATATATATATATATATATATATATATATATATATATATATATATATATATATATATATATATATATACACATATACAGTAACGTATGTTTACCTCGCAGGGGCTAAATGTAATTCAATGAAGATCTGGAGAAGTAATACTAAATGTTGTTGCTTGGAATGTGGCAAAAGCAAATCCAAAAATCCAATCGTGTTAGAGAAACGCGACAATGCTAACAACATCAACAACAGAAGCAGCAGCAACATCAGCAACAGCAACAGCAATAATAATCATAATAACAGTACAATTATATTGATTACACGATAGGATTCGGAACAAATACTATATCCACAACACAAAGAAATTGACGAGAAGATAATTATATTCCATTACCATAACCATTGCCGAATAGGCACTTACAGATGAAGAAGAATGCCTTGAATTAAAAGAATAGACATGTCTGCAAACTCAGAACAATTTATTCACATCATAAGTCTTGACAGGGTAAACGTTGTAACATAGATTTATCGATGATAATTAGACGCTATCAAATGCAATATTATTGCTCATATTTTGTACAGGATATAGCATATATGCATGAAACGTAGGCGTCTTTGTAGTAAGCGATTATAGTTGATAACGTTGTCTTTGACGAGAGAACATATTGAATTTCGTCTATGCACTGTTATCGTAAGATAAGAAATGGTTTAGGTAAAGAGTTATTTGGAGATTTATGCTAGGCAGTTTAATTAAAGAAACAAGGCATAATTGCTAGATAGCTTCTTGTTTACTGATATTCTAGATTTGTCCTGAAATATTGAATAGTCGGTCATAAAATTCGTCTGCCAAATGCTCGTTTTCTGCTTATTGCGCTTGTAACCAATTTGTTTCAATCAAAGCTTGATACGAATAAAATAGAATTTCACAAACTATTGTTTCGCGTTCAAATTATATAATTTTGTTTTTAATGTCGTAGTATGCTTTTTATTGTGTATAATATAAACGCCTTTCATGCCGTATCATTCATGCTTAGTGAACGATATTTTTCATTATTTTATCTAAAATAGAATCTATACAGAATATTACTATTACTTTTATAAAACGCGTCGTCATCAAGATTAATTTTGACAGATAAATTGCAATAGCATTGCATTGCATCATATATCACCGATATGGAAAATTTTAAGTAAAATCATTTCATAGTTTTAATGAAAGCCACAAAAGGTTTTATTTTTTGTTAAAAGAAAAAGTATTCTTCTGTGATTCGTATTTTTCTCTCCGAAAAAAGGGGCTTTCTGTTTGAGAGCTTGTTATTCATTATTTATCGTCTCCTCCTTTAGTTGTTCTCAACTTTTGTAGTTGATGTCATTAAAACATAAATAATCATCCTATCTCAATAGAGAATATTTTATGGTCATCATTCTGAATACAGACACACACAAAAAAAATAATAATCGTAGTAGTGGAGGAGGCGTTGGTGGCGACGGTTGTGGTAGCGGTAGTAGTAGTAGGGTCTATTTAAAATACTTCACATACAAGAACAAAGGCAGCAACAACAAAAAAAAAAAAAACATTGTCAGGAAGAAAGTAGGAATAACGTTGCTGGGATACCAATAAATTTTAAAATTATAAAGATGACTTCCTGATAATAAGGGTATTGGTAAAAGGATAGCGTTGCTTTTCAAATATAGTTGAAAAAGCAAGTCAATTATCGGTGCAGTATTATCGTTATTGTGTAAAATATATAAATAGCTGTGGATGAGAAATGCAGACAAAACATATGAACGAATAGAGTACAGCGATTCTTTCTTTCATTTTTTTGTTTCCTCTTTCTTCCCATGCACGTTTACACATAGAATCCGCATATATGTATGTATAGATATATGCATTCATACATATATACACACGCACACACACACACACACACACACACACACACACACAAACACACACACACACAGAGACAGACAGACACACACACACACATATATATATATATATATACATATATACATATACATATATATAAATATATACTTATATATATATATTATATATCGACAGACACAAACACACACCTCTATCTCTCTCTATGTATATATATATATATATGCATGTGCATGTATATGTATATATATATATATATATATATATATATATATATATATATATATATATATATATATATATATATATGTACATACATACATACGTACATACATACATATATATACATATATATGTATGTATATATATGTACACATACACATATGTGTACATGTATACATATACATACATCCATATATATATATATATATATATATATATATATATATATATATATATATATATATATATATCTTATTTGCTTAATAATACGTTACTTGCTTTCGAAACAAGTTTTGAAAAATTATTTTATTCGTGTATTCTAAATATTTCAACAAGCGAGACGACGATACTTTCCACACTGAAATGTTTTGAGATTAAGTGAAAGAATATGAAATTGAAGATGTGAATAGCTGACGGTAAACATGTTGTGTACGAGATCCACTGGTAAACAACGAAACAGCAATCATAGGATACAGGAAAAAATATATCGAAAGCATAAACAAAGAAACATCTATAGTAGAACATAAATCTTTGAACAAGTTATAATGAGAATATAGAAAAACAATTGTTAAATTTCAAGCTCAAAGGAATAAATTTTAAATAAGACATATACATATATACAGGAAAGTAAAACAGAATATCTCAGCAACGTGTGAGTGTATCTATAAATTACTAATACAACCTACGGAAATAATATATGCTGAACAGGAAAATACCAAAGTAGAGAGTTTAGTACAATGGCATATATTAATATATTGATTTTCTAACATTTGTGTAGGTACATAACCATTCCTGGAAAAAGAATTGGAAGAGCTGGTTACGTTTCTCTCAGTCATTGAGAGAGCTTCATTTTCTCGAACTAGCATTCAAATCTACCTCAATTTGCTACCGTATTACTACCGTATCAACATTATACCGTAATATGGATATTATGCAACGTAATTCAAGGGTATGTATTTTCATAAACGTTGGAATAGTCCCGTCCCGGTTGGAGGATATTTGATCTCAGATCTACACAGTCCAGGTGAACATTGCAACCATAGCAGCAACAGCAACTACAACAGCATTTGTACATGATTTATCCAGCACGCTTCTTTGGAGACGCAGCAGAAGACACAGTGGCTTGACTAGGAATTTTTGTCGCATCCTCCATATTCGCTTCAACTTGCAACTTCAGATTTCCACTTATTGAGATCTCTTCAAGATTCAATGAATGATAAAAACCAAGAACGTAAATTTACTAATTCCAACTAGTAAACCAAGTATAAAAAATATGAGGTGCATATGAAGATAAAAATTTGTCCTAAAAATAAACGTGAATATTAAACTGAGGTGTCAACAATGTGACATTAGTTTAAAAACTCCTCACAAGTTTACTCTTCCTTATATTAGGTTGGCCAAAATGTCCGTTGGGATTTGTCAATACTAAATTTGAAGCACTGTAATAAGTAGGTAACTTCAGTCTGTCCTTTGTGCATGCGCACAAGTTACATACTAGACACTTCAACATAGTTCGACGCGAAGTTTTATATTGTGTGTCTGGCATCACCTTGAAAATGGAAAACTAAAACAAATATCATCGACACATCATGCTGTTTTATATTTTAAAAAGGCAAGGAAGCGGTGGGAGCCTGCATTGTGTGCTTGAAGTAGTTTTCAGCATTTCTATAGGAAACTTTTTTGGCTGAAGATGTACCGCGCTCTGGCCGGCCAAATGAGATTAACAGCGACACCAACCTCCGTTATACCACATGTTTGCAGATATTCCTCAGATATCCGAATAATGTGTTTAAAGGTGTCTAAATCAACTTGTTCACGTCAACAAGTTTGATGTTTGGGTTACACATAAATTAAATAAGACTAACCTCGCCGAACGGATTTCCATCTGCTATTCATTGCAAGAACGTGACGAAAACGATATTTTCTGGAAGAGAATGGTGACAGAGGAAGAATAACGGATCTTCTATAACAGCGGGGAACGCAAATGATTATGGAGGAAGCGGCAAACCACCTCAAACAACTCCTATCGAAAGACGTCACTCGAAGAGGGTTACGCTTTCAATTTGGTGGAATGTGAAGGGTGTGGTTTTTAAGAATAGCGCCATAAATTTGGATGTGTACATTGACTAACTGAACACTTTATACGCAGCGATCCAAAGGAAACGTTTAGAACCCTTGCTAATCGCAAGGGCATTGTTTTTCATCTCTCTCTCTCTCTCTCTCTCTCTCTATATATATATATATATATATATATATATATATATATATATATATATATATATATATATATATATATATATATATATATATATATACAATGGGTTTCTTTCAGTTTCCGCCTACCAGATCCACTCACAATTCATTGGTCGGCTCGAGGCTCTTGTAGATGTTACTTGTCCAAGGTGCCACGCAGTGGGACTGAACCTGGAACCATGTAGTTGGGAAGCATACTTTTTACCACAAAGCCATGCCTGGTATGGCATATATGTATATACATATATGTATATACATATACGATATATACATATATATGACATATGTATATATGTATATATATGTGTGTGTGTATGTATGTATGTATGTATGTATGTATGCATGTATGTATGTATATGTATGTATGTGTGTGTATGTATGTATGTAGAATCAGAGAAAGAAAGAAAGAAAAAGAGGAGAAAAGAAAGAGCAGGGTGAGATCGATGCAACTTAACCTATTCAACAGAGAACGTCTCATAATTATTAGAAGTAAATGTTATTTGATAAGTGAAATGTCGTTAAGCGCATGGAATGGCGCGCCTTTTTCCACAACCCAGCCATCTATGACTATCTTATTTAAAACGTCTGTCTAACATCTCATACAACCACGCTAATATATAAATGTTCGACCCATTTTAATTCGACCTTTTAGACACGACCAATGATATTAAAGTTTGTACGTACAGCAACAACACCGTGTATGAGATTTATATTTATATATTAAGAGATTCTCTGACGCCTTTGATTTTTTTTGGTTAAAACGAACTAATGTACACGACGTAAAAAGATATTTTTACGATTCTGATTAATATTGGTTTCAAATTTTAGCACAAGGCCAGCAATTTCGGGAAAGTGTGTAAGATGATTACATCGACCCCGAAATGATGAAAAGCAAAGTCGTCCTCGGCAGAATTTGAACTTATACCGTAAATATGGACGAAATACTAAACATCTCACCCGTCGTGCTAAAGATTCTACCAGTTAGCCGCCTTACAATTTTAATTAATAATAGTTTCAAATCTTGACACTTAGCCAGGAATTTCGAGGAAGTAAGTAAGTAGATTACATCAACTACAGTACTTAACCGCTACTCATTTTATCGGCCCACCGCCACCACCACCACAAGGCAAAGTCAGCCTCAGTGGAATTTGAACTCAGAATATAAAGACGAACGAAATGCCGCTAAGCATGATTCTGCAAGTTTGGAATTCTAGTTAATATTTCTAGTTAATTATATAATTCTAGTTAATAAAACCACCAAAAGTATGTAAATAAGCCATCTCTTATTTTGATAACTATATAAATGGTTAAGCAAAAATGATAGCTCACAAATAATGGTTTAGAATGCTTAACAAAATGCGAAATATGTAAAACAGTGAAAGAACACAGAAAGAATTTCAACTTTATTCCAGAACAGAAACTCATTAATTCAAAGGGGAGTGGAATTAGCATTATGAATACTGTTATTAGTTGGTTTGAAAGTATGAACTATATATATGTGAGTATAAATATACTCAGTTCGACATTGCTGTAATTTATCCCAACGTATGAAAAACGGGACTCATCAACTGTCTGTAATTTACTAGGTCATGTGTGTGTGTGTGTGTGTATAAATATATATATACATAAATTATCGGTCTCACATACGTAATGTATTTGTTTTGTTTAAAGGTGCATTTGCTGCGGGATAGTGTCCGGGGGAAAATCCCTACACAATGCGGTGTGTTAAAAGAATTCAAGTGTCCTAGAATATGCAAGACAACTCGTCCTAAACTAACCGAGAATTGTAGATACCGATATTTCACCATTATTATTTATTGCCGAGGCCGTGTACATTGATCATCTCGAAGCGAAATGGATCGGTGGTCTAGGTCTTATATGCAAATAGAGTGGAATGTATTTGCTGATGTGCTGTGGCGAAGCACACATGAAAGAAAATTAAATTACGAATAAAAGCAGCTTTATTCATGTAAATATTATAGTGTGTAACACGATTTTTGTCTTTGGGTACCAAGTAATATTCCCTATTCGCTTACCCTTACAAAGTATCAAAGTTTGCTTCAAACTTTACTTTGGTTACATTTATTCAAACCCCAACGAACCCATCTCAACACATGGTTATGATTGCCTCCTTACTTCTGCTTTTTGATCAGAGATGCATATACTGTTAGCCACTAAGGGACTTGTTCAAGTAGTTAAGATCAAGCAACTGACAAACAAATCTGTGGTATCGAACAGAATATTTGCTATAATGATAATTCTGTTTCAGCAACTAAGCACTGAATCTATCTGAAATGTAATGGAAAATAGGTTATAATTTCAAAATATTGTTGTTCAAATCACAAAACCAGAGTTTGAAGGGTGTTGCAGTCATTCTCTTTAATTCGTAAATAGTAGCAGATAGGAAATAACACTTACTAGCGAAAGAGAAAAAAAAGTTTTTAACACAATTTTATCGGTCGCACATACACAGAATATGAATTTTGTTTAAACCCCCATTTACTGCTGACAAGCGTCCAAAGTAAACTCCCTACATGAACGCCAAGTGTCCGATACTAGGCGAGAGAAGTCTCCCCAGAGTGATTTCCTGATGTGTAGATTTTTTTTCCCTCTTGCGAGTCTATTTTTGGTCGTGGTTGTGAATTTCGTAGGAGCAGGTTTTGAGCATGTATAGGTGACAATGTTTACAAATCACCGTCACGTTGTTTTAATATGACAGTTAAGTGAAAGATTTTTTCTAATTGCTCCCCAATCTAATTTGTGAAGAATGATATCGTCGAACGGGTGCAATGGAGCGAGCATGCTGGGAACTAAGGTTATATGTAGGCGCAGGCGTGGCTGTGTGGTAAGAAGCTTGTTTCCCAACGACATGGCTCCGGTTCGGTCCCACTGCATGTCACCATGGGTAAGCGTCTTCTGTTATAGCTTCAGGCCGAAAAACTCTTGTGTGTGGATTTGATAGACGGAAACTGAAAGAAGTCCATCGTATATATATTTATATGTATGTATATATTTGTGTGTCTGTGTTTGTCCCCCCACCCCACCCCACCATCGCTTGACAGCCGATTTTGGTGTCTTTACGTCCCCATAACCTAGCGGTTAGGCAAAAGAAAGACCGATAGAATATGTATTAGACTTACAAAGGATAAGTCCCGGGGTCGATTTGCACGACCAAAGGCGGTGCTCCAGCATGACCGCAGTGAAATGACTGCAGTTAAAGTATAAAAGAATACTCACACGCAAAGATTACAGGACAAAATTCATTTCGCGAAAGATATATTACGAAGCAAAGATTAAGCATGCATATAACTTTTAAAAATATCATTGTTTATAAGAATGTCGATATAGAAATAAATGTAATAGTTTAAGACTTGTTAAATCATCTGAAGTAGTATTGGCTATCAAGAGATTAGAACGTAGTGAAAATTACACTAGCAGATGAGTTATGAGTCTGCAGCAAATACTCGAATTTTGAAGTTTGTCATAAAGTGCATGTAGAGCGGCAAGCAGTGGAAGTTTCTTTTTCTGTGTATTATATCTCGAACAAGTCAATATATGGCGTACTTACCCCCCTCCCACACACACACACTCACACATACTCACACATACACACACATACACACACACTGTTGTTTATATGTGTATATGCGTGTGTTTGTGTGCATATGTATATACGTATTTATATAAGACACACATGTATACGTTACATATACATATGTATACATTACATATACATATACACATATACATATACATATACACATATACATATACATACACACACACACACGCATATATATATATATATATATATATATATATATATATATATATATATATATATATATATATATATATATAGATAGATAGATAGATAGATATATGGATATATAGATACATAAATGCGCATATATGCTCAAAGAGACACGTGCACAGAAGTATGCATACCCCTATATATATATATATATAAGTAATTTTATTGGCCGATGCGTCACAACCAAAGAAATTGGCGAAATGTGCACTTCCTTTTTATCGATTTCTCGACTTAGCTTTGCATCAGAATTGCAATGAGTTATCCCTTGCATAGAGATAATGAAATATCAGTCCTTAAGTAAATATCTTCTGCGTATTTTCTATTGTTACTATCTTCTTGTGAGCATATCAAAGATGTCCGCCAGTAAAGAAAATAGCGTTATTAACTCTTTCTGAAATATATACTCAGAACCCATTTTGAAATACATGATAACACTGTTTGCCAGGGGATTCAATACATTAGTGTTGATACTTCCTCAGCAATATCGACTCTTTCTCTCTCGTGCTCTTAATTTACCCGCTCTCTTTTTCTAACTGTCTATCATCCTCTATCTCTAACGTTCTGAAATTATATAAAACATGGCTACAGCTCAAAGAAGTAAAATCTAAAAGGCAAAAGATGAATATACGTCTTCAGAACTGTCTTCAGATAGAATTCTTGGTATAGTGACAATATTTGAAGAAAGATATATTAATAATTAAGAAATCATCAATTACATAAGAGAACCTTAGAAACGAAAAGCATTTGCACTCACACAAACACACTCGTAAGTATTATTTACATATATAAGCATCATATTGTATATAATGCTTTTCTTTTAACCCCCCCCCCCCCCGTTCTCTCTCTCTCTTCCCCCCTTATCTATGTATATAAAAGAGAGCTTGTTTGTGTGTGTGTGTGTGTGTGTGTGTGTGTGAGTGCGTTCCTCATTCATTCGAAAACTAAGTTGCCGATTTTGACATATGGGATATCAAAAGATTCAGCAATGTTTCGACTACGAAATGAACTTTATTTTCATTTACACACTTGCATTACAAAAATTTGACATTACCACAACGACGACGTCGTCACATTTTCTATATTAGTGTGTTCCCGCGTTGGTTACGTACGTTAGGCCGATGACTGAGAAGTATATTTGTGTGACGGTATATGTGACACACACACTCACACATATATAAAGACAGACACAGACACATAAAGGGACAAAGATAGGCCTAAGGTGTGTGTGAACGTATGTCTGTGTGTCTGCCTTAGTATATGTAAGTGAAAGCACCATCCGACAGTGAGACGCGCCGATTTTGAAAGTGTTTAGTTTAGTTGCGGCCTGGACATTGAACGAACAACAGCGTTCACTTTGAAGTACTACTCTTTCAATTTTCCTTTCCATCATGAACAGTTGCGGTTTAAACTGCTTTAACGATTATCACTACTTATGTGCTGAAATATTATTCTGGTTTTTATAACCAACATGAAGATTTAGCTTATTTACAGCACTCACAATACTCGCAAATATATCTGAAAAAACCTTAGCAGCTCTTTCAATATAATTACAGAAATGTTATTCCACTCCTTATAAACAGTTTCGAGATAATGCTTTTTTAACAGTACTAGCGTCCTTATCGTATTTCTGTTGTGCCGTTTTATCAGCCACAACCCAAAAAATTTCAATAAAAGACATCCTTTTCTCTATTTGATATGAGAAAATAGAGTCGCCGCTCACTCTTCTCTCTCTCTCTCTCTCTCTCTCTCTCTCTCTCTCTCTCTCTCTCTCTCACTCACTCACTTTCACATGCACACGTACGCGGACAAAAAAGATGTATTTATGTACGTGTAAATGAAAGATAATGTGTGTGTGCGTGAGAGAGAGAGAGAGAGAGAGAGAGAGAGAGGGAGAAAGAGAGCGAGTGAGTGCCACTAACAAATACATGCAAAATAATTCATACATCACAACATAAACTGTCATCCACACATACATACACACACTCTCTCTCTATTTCTCTCTCACACGCACACACACTGATACACACACACACACTCATACACACACACACACACGTCCATTTTTGATATACACGTATATATATATATATCTTTCTCCTCTCTTTCACTTACTGCTCTCCCTTCAAAGCAAATGTCGGCTTTTCACTTTTTCCTCCCTTTCAATTTCTGCTCTCTTCAAAGCATAAGGAAATAAAACAAATTAACGAACAATCATATGATCCCATATGTTTGACCATATGATCGAGTTGAAAACTTCTCATCTTCAAACGAAAGAATGCCACACACACACACACAAACACACACACAATACACACACACACACACACACTCACTATAAGTAAAACTCTTGTTCAAATTATGTTATTTCTTGCTGTGTGCATGCGCTAGTTTACAGCTGAATCCAACTGAAATTACCTTTTTCTATTCTGTAATTTGTTTTTGCGATGATCGTATCTTAAAACCTGATCTTCGATATAAACTTAAAAGAAAGTCTTCCCAGAAATCCTATCCTTTACGTCTTCTTTCTAGCATGTCCCAGGTTGCAGTGCTAGTGTTTGTGTCTATATATATATATATATATATATATATATATATACATATGCGTCTGTCTCTCTGTGTATGTTTATGCATTCATGCATCTATTTATCTATATGTGTATGCGTATGTGTATGGAATGTATACATATATCTATATGTGTTCATATAGAAATACGTAAATATATACATATGCATATAAATATATACATATGCATATAAATATATACAAATATAAATATATATATAATATATATATACATACATACATACATACATACATATATGCAAGCATATGTGTGCGTGCGTGTGTGTACGTGTGTGTGCGTGTGTGTGTGCGTGTGTGTGTCTGCATGTGTACACATTTATGTATCCATGTATCTATGTATCTATCTATGCATGTACTTATATATATAATTATCTCTGTGTGTGTGTGTGTGTGTGTGTGTGTGTGTGTGTGTGTGTGTGTGTGTGTGCGTGCGTGTGTGTGTGTGTGTGTTTTGTGTAGAAACTAAAGAAAAAAACCCTCAACAGATTTATTAGGAGTGACATGCTTGATTGGATTCCATATGATTTCCGTAAAGCTGCAAAAGCTTCTAACAGAAACCTATCTTGTTCAGTCACAAATTTCTAAATAACCTGAGCCAGGACGATTGAGGTCCATGTTTGAACTGTGCAGATATTTACGTTGCTTGGGTCGACTTCTTCGACAATGACTGAAACAAATTTATGCGCCCTTTCAAAACCTAGCCAGGCTCATGGGCACGGTTTCTATGGCGTATGTGTACCCCCCAGCTGGACAAGACGCCAGTCCATCGCAGCGTTACTCAAGAAACAGGAAGAAAGAGTGAGAGAAAGTTGGTGGGAAAGAGTACAAGAGGGGTCGCCCCCCCCCCTTCCTGAGCCTCGTGGTGCTTTAGTGTTTTCGCTCAATAAAGACTCACAATGCCCGGTCTGGGAATTGAAACCGCGATCCTCCGACCGCGAGTCTGCTGCCCTAACTACTACGCCAGTGCGCCTCCACACAAACACACACATATGCGTGTGTGTGCGCGTGTGCGCATGTCTACTGTTAACTATATAACTATATATGTATTGAGTGCTGCGTGTATTTTCTGATACTATAATCAAACCATCGTTATCAAATCTTTTCAACCAACAGACAGTTCAATACTTTGTTTGCTTCTGCATATGAACCACCACCACAGCTTTGTCAATCCCCAACTATGAAAAAAAGATAGAGCGAATCAGACCGTATATAAATGCTATTTAATGAGGTAATTTATGCACATCTTGTCGAAAATTCCAATAATTACTAAACGATTTAGCGAAATCATGGCACCTGTTAGCAAGTTATCACGATCTGTGGTAGTAGCAGTTGGAATTGAAGCACGTGTGTATGTGTGTATATTATCGTGTATTTACATGTACTTTGGGGTGTATATACATAGATACATAGATACATACACACACACACACACACACACACACATATATATATATATATATATATATATATATATGCGTGTGTGAGTGTGTGTGTGCGAATGTGTATGAGTGTGTGTGTGCGAATGTGTGCGAGTGTGTGTGCGTGCGTATCTATACATGTGCACATGAGAATGTCTGCGAGGGCTGATGACCAAGTGGTTGGGATGTTTCACTCACGATCGCGAGTTCGTGGTTCCAATTCGTGGACAGGATGGTGCGTTGTGTTCTTCAGAAGGACATTTCATCTATCATTGCTCTACGATCACTTTGATATCTGACGCTTGGTACACCGAGCACCTGTTCAGGTAAGGTCAATTTCATGGAGGGAGTCAACTAACGTGCAACACAAACATTTTTTTACTGTAAACAAATCATTTGTTAACCAAGTAATTGCAGAACCATCTTTTTACGATTATTTAATCGTCTGTCTACGTCTCTGCCTACCTGCCTACATGCTATCTATCTATCTATCTATCTATCTGTATGAAGGTATGTATGTCTGTATGAGAACGAAAGAGAAAGAGAGAGAGAGAAAGCAAGAGACATGAACCGTTTAAATTGGAAACTACCGGTCCTGTCATTAGTTGCTGAATGTACGTTACAGACTTCAAAGGTGGAAGTGGAAGACTCTATTCTGTGTTCTGTTTTCCCGAAAAACACCCTTCTAACTTACAAGTACTTTCCCAATTTCCAGAACGATAACTATTTCCAAGGATTTCGCCTTCGAAACCTACATCTGTTTAACTGTTGGTTCTAATTTTTTTAACCATAGAATTTATTGGAAATTTTAAATCAAAATAGACGACATTAATTTTCACACGTTACATGTCTGAGAGAAAGTGTGGCCACGCAGACGATCAGACGAAGAACAAGAAAACACATCACAGACGCAATAAAAGATCTTGGACCGTGTTTATGATTTTTCGGGTGAAAGTCGCACCACCACTGTAAAAAGCATATTTCGTATATATGGGTGTTGTTATAGATATATATGCATGGACATAGAATTGAAAAATAACACACACACACACATACACACACACACACACACATACATACACACACACACACACACACACACACACACACACACACACACACACACACACACATATATATATATATGTATGTATGTATGTATGCATGTATGTACCAAAGCAGTTTAATTCAAATTCGTTTGTACTCTTGAGTTACAAGCGTGATGCTAGTCGCCAACCATTTCGAATTTGAATGACAGAAGCTGATTGTTATCACCGTAAGGTGGGCTGCGATTGGTGGAGGAAAGTAACGCGGTGTCGTACTTTGATGTTGGTGCAGCCATATATTTATGCTTGGCTTCCGAGTAGTTTCCATATATTAAACCTCACTCATAATGTGTTGCTTAACGTATGACTTTACTAAGAAACATGAGTAAATTGAGGCGCAGGGAAGCTCCAACGCAGAATTTCATATCTTGAAAAAAAACATGAATCTTCACCATGCAGCTATTTCTGCGCTAGTCGTCAATATGTGAATCGCTTTTGCTCTTTGTGTTGATTGTGTTCTTTTTAAAATTCATGGCGGAATGGCATTATGGAAGTTTATAAATGCATAGTTTGCAAATATGTACCGTTTATGCAAACATTGAACATTTTCAGATATGAATTGGTTACACATACTTTTTAAAATTTGCAAATGTGTTCAAGTTATATGTACTTTGTGAATTATTAAATTTGTGTACCGATTATAAAAGAGGTAACAACAATACATTTGCAGTTAATAATGAATAAATGGCAATGCGTTGAAACAAATATTCATTTTTATTATTTCTAATATTTTTGCAATATATATTATATTTTTTGCAATGTATATTATATTTTTTGCAATGTATATTATATTTTTTGCAATGTATATTATATATATATTTTTTTTAAATTGCATAACATTAAGTAAATCAGAAATAAAAGGAAACACAAACATTTAAACACAAAATTAATATTTACGTACACAGCTACGTGCATAGGGATAAAAGAAGCCACACAATTATTCACAGACACACGCATATACGGATACGCAAGCATGTAACCAAATGCATATAAACACATACGTACACTCACACACACACATCGAAGCATTCGCGTTGTTTTTATTAGGTAAACATGAAATCTTTTTTTGAGAAAAACACGTATAGTCAATATTTTATGGCTGACCATTCATATTCATGCAATAACGTAACACTTCCATAGCTTCACGTTTGCTCTGACTGTAACTACAAGTAGAGCAGGAAGTTCATTCATTGAAGTTCTTTTTAACTTTGCAATGAAAACTAATACTCACCCTACCACAATTCACCTATCTAAACTGAATATTTCTGAATACAGAAATATGCATGTGTGTGTGTGCGTGTGTGTGTGTGTGTGGGGGGGGTGTATGTGTGCGTGTGTGGGTGTGTGTGTGTGTGTGTGTGTGTATCTTTGTGTCTATCTATCTATCTATCTATCTATCTATCTATCTATCTCTCTATCTCTCGATATATATATATATATATATATATATATATATAAGCAATGTTAATTCTCTAAATGAAGTATTAACAGTAACTGCACGATAAAGTGTAGTATATTGCCACTTAAGTGTGGCTGACCCCTAGGGGTGGATGTCCTGGGGCTAAAAGCAACAGTAACATCCACCCCTAGGGGTCAGCCACACTTAAGTGGCAATATACTACACTTTATCGTGCAGTTACTGTTAATACTTCATTTAGAGAATTAACATTGCTTGTTTTCACCTTTTCAATATCAGTGAAGAATGTCACTGGAAAAGAAGATATAAGATTTTGCCAGGTTTTTCTCTCTCACCAAGGTCATCAGCTGTCGAACGCCGAAGAAGGGAAATAACCCTGAAATCCGGATACGTTCGTGCTGCTGGTCGTGGTGAGAGGGATAACTCCCTTGGCAAACAGGACACAGTCGTGTGTCGATAAGCCAGCTGGAGGAGATGTCCTCCTGGGGCTAAAAGCAACAGTAACATCCACCCCTAGGGGTCAGCCACACTTAAGTGGCAATATACTACACTTTATATATATATATATATATATATATATATATATATATACAGAGAGATATAGATAGATAGATAGATAGATAGATAGATAGATAGATAGATAGATAGATGGATAGACAGACAGACAGATAGATAGGCAGACACACAGTCATAGATAGATATATAGATAGATGTATATATGTATATATACATGTGTATGTGCGCGTGTATATATATATATATATATATATATATATATATATATATATATATATATATATATACATAAATATTCATATGTATTTATACATAGAAGGAGAGATACGTGAATGTATACGTTCGTATGTATGCATCATTATATATATGTGTGTATGTCTCTATATACATAACCATATACATCTATATACATATACATTTATGCACATTTTTACGGCGTTTATATATGCGCACAGGTACTTGAGCACAAATACATACAGACACACAAATATATATTCATCAATATATACATATTACACACACTCGGGTGTGTGTGAGTTTGTATGTATGCATGTATGCATGTATTTCTGTATGTATGTATGTATGTAAGTATGTATGTATGCAAGTATGTATGTATATAAAGGAAAAGGAGCCAGAACAATGTGTGGTAACTACAGAGGTATTGCTCTACTATCAGCTGCTGGCAAGGTTCTGGCAAATATTCTCCTTACCCATCTGAATAGGTGTCTCGTAAATGATGTCCTATCTGAATCTCAATGTGGCTTCCGATCTGGTAGAGGGACAATGGATATGATCTTCTCAGCAAGACAGATGCAGGAGAAGTGCTATGAGCAGAATATGGATCTTGTCCAGGTATTCATTGATTTAAAAAAGGCCTTTGATACTGTAAATAGTGCCTTTCTAAGGAAAATACTTGGCAAACTTGGACGTCCGGATCACTTTGTATCTATAATTAAATCATTTCATGATGGGATGGAGGCTTGGGTCAATGTTGGTGGTGGCATGGCGGGACCCATTCCTGTAGAAAATGGTGTCAAACAGGTTGACATCCTTGGCCCAACTCTCTTTCTTTGTAGTTTGCTGCTGCTTTTACTCATGCTTTTGCTAAGGTTAGCTCTCTGGGAATATATGTCAGATATCGATCTTCTGGCCGCCTCTTTAATCTTCGCCGATTTTCTGCCAATTCAAAGGTTCTCCAGTCTATTATTCGTGACCTCATTTATGCAGATGACTGACTTAGTCAATCATACCGTGGATGACATGCAAATACTCATGAATTGCATTTCTGCTTCTTGCAAGGCATTTGGACTCAGCATTAGCCTGGACAAGACTGTTGTAAGGTTCCAGCCTGCACCAGGAAATCCATATATGGAACCAGCTATCTTGGTTGAAGGAACAATATTGAAGGTAGTAGACAAGTTTGTCTACCTGGGCGGCACATTCACCCGTTCTTGCTTCCTGGATGAGGAAATATCTTTCAGGTTGTAGAGAGCAACTAATTCATTCCGGTCTCTTCAGTCTCGTGTCTGGACCAAGCATGTCATCGCAAGGCCAAAAAAAGTTGCTGTGTACCGTGCATGTGTACTGACATCGCTCCTCTACTCATGTGAGACATGGACTCTGTACAAACGTAAGGGTCCTTGAACGCTTTCATCAGAGATGTCTCAGACACATTCTCAATGTTGGCTGGACCTCAAAAATTCCAGACACACAGATCCTGAGGACAACTCATATCTTGCGTATTGAGGCAATGGTGCACAAGCACCGGTTACGTTTTACTGGACACCTTATTAAAATGAAGGATAGCAGGATTCCCAAGCAGATTCTCTATGGAAAACTTGTGAATGGAAGGAGACTCCGGCAGAAACCAAGGCTACGATTTAAGGACTGTGTCAAGTCCCCATTAAAGGCCTGTGATATGCAGGACACGGACTGAGAGAACAATGCCTGTCATCGCCACATATGGAGGAAGCAGGTTAAGGAGGGGATCGACACTTTTGAGAGAGCATGTATCCAGCATGAAGAATTTAAGCGAGCTCATATAGGGAATGGGGAAAGCTTGGTCTGCAATGTTTTCAAGTCGTGTATGCTTGTCAAGAGCAGGGCTCATTAGCCACCAACGGAGCCTCAAATGCAAAATGTAAGTTAGTCCTAGAGCGCACAATGTTCTTGAAGGTCGGCAATGGTCTTCCTCGGTCACGAATGGACGACCATAATATGTGTATGTATATAGATATGTATGTATATACATACATACATACATACATACATACATACATACATACATACATACATATATATATATATATATATATATATATATATATATATATATATATATATATATATACATATATATATAAGAGGGACCAGGAAGTTCGAAGCTTCTCCACGCTTGGTAATGCAATCTGTGTTAATGGAACAGATATTATTAATGTATATGTATGTCAGAAAATCGCATGTGGGACAAATCGATAAAAGATAACGCCCAAATGAACTGATCAAAGCGAGATTGCATTGAATATATTATAAAAGGGAGGAGAAATAATGAGATAAAATCGTAT
Source organism: Octopus bimaculoides (assembly GCF_046866305.1). Taxonomy (NCBI): domain Eukaryota; kingdom Metazoa; phylum Mollusca; class Cephalopoda; order Octopoda; family Octopodidae; genus Octopus; species Octopus bimaculoides. The sequence goes on along the minus strand of NC_142936.1, from coordinate 66,859,699 downwards.
TTATTATTTAAATTAGGCGTAAAAATTTATGTGTATCTGCGAAAGAACTTGTAAGGGGTATTATAATGAAAATTGTAAAGAAAAATCGTTTTCCAGTGTTATGTTTTAAATGATTGTCTAAAATTATTCCTTTTGCTTTGAAGAGGTTTAATCTTTACTTATAATGGCAAACAAAAATGTGGTTAGAAATCTAAAACCTTACGAATCATATTATAATAATTATTTAATTATTATAAAATTTACTCTAAAATGTTCAATGAAACATTATTTCAACATTAATCGATGTATTCGAAATAAATAATATGATGCAGAAACTACAAAAAAAAGATGAGATTTCTTATGGAATGAATATTTTCAGAAAAATTGTAATTCTTTTAATCTTTATCTGAACATCTTGCAAAGAAACCTCTGAACAAAAATAGAATGTCGATTTTAATGACACATTTAACATATATGAGAACACTAAAAGAACATTTATGCTCATTCTCTTGCTTGCAAATAAAATTTGTTAAATTATAGATTTCAAACGATTTACTTAAAAAATGGAAATGTGTGCATATGGTTAGTTAATTCAAGGCTAAGAGCAAGCGGCAAGATTACATAAAACCTTTTTTCGTAAACTCGGATTTTGGAACGTTCAGCGAAATGATACGCAAAGAGGAATACAATTTCATATACAATACCAAATGCGATTATGGAATAAAAAGCTGCTGGATATACATATAAACAGTAGTGGTGGTTGGGGTATATATATATAGTTATATATTTATATATAGTATATAAATGGATTGCTATCTCAGCGTTTTGATATTTCGGACATTAGCCCCGCGTCGGTACATAGAGAAAAGCAAAACGGAATGAGGGAAATAGTCAATGAGAAAGAACAAAGAAAATATCAGTCTCTCTCGCTTTTTCTCTCACTTTCTCTATCTCTTTCTCTCTCTCTCTCTCTCTCTCTCTCTCTCTCTCTCTCTTTCTTACTCTATTTATCTGTCTATCTATCTATATCCATCAATACACTCACACGCACGCACACACACACATGAAGTCAGATCTTTATATATATTGGGAGAAACAGAAGGTAAGAAAAAAGAGAAAGAAAGAGAGAATGAAATCCCAATAACTGAAAAACAAAAAACAATGTGGAATCCATTACGTGGGAAAATACTTCTTGATTTTTAAGGAATGGTAATAGTTCACACGTATTATAAAGACTATAATGTAAAATGTGCAAATCATATATTGCGCAACATTCATCACTTTTTCAAACGTATTTCTAAAAATACCGATTGGTACTAAAAGCTGTTTGTAATATATAAAACAGTTCTGTTATGAAATTAATTATCAAAATTACAGTTTGAAAAACTAAATTTGGAGAAAATTCAAAAGTACTTCCACATTATTATTTATCAGTGTATAATATATACCTACATCATATACATACATATATATATATGTTTATATAAAAATACATATACATATGCGCGCGCGCGCGCGCGTAGATATTTATATAGATAGGTATTGGTCTAAAGACATATATATATATATATATATATATATATATATATATATATATATATACATACGTATATAGATACATAGACACACATAATGCATGCATATATATATATATATATATATATATATATATATATATATATATATATATATATATATATATATATATATATATATATATATATGTATATAGAATGTAGTAAATTTTTGTTCATCAGCAAAGGATGTGGTAAAGGATTGAAGTGTGATGAGGTGAAATAAGGGGTTAAAAGGAATCAGTTAATGGTTGAATAAGGTAGAACAAGGAAGCCAGTTATCCGAAAAGGCTGAAAAACGGAAAATGAACGTTGTTGTAGTGAAAAAGTTAGAACGGCAGCTGCATATAATGGAAGATAAAAACAACTTGAAATTCAACATTCGGCCACCTCGTATAATCTCACCATGTGTGTGTGTATGCGTGTTTGAATGTTTATGATTGTGTTTTTATAGGTGTTTGTGTTCTGTGGCCGTATGTTTGTGCAATTCAATGTTTGTGTGATGTTTTATTTTTTAGGAGAACGTGTATGTTTGTTAGCGAGCGCATGTATATGTGTGTGCGTCAGTATTTTCGTGGAAATGTGTGCTAGCTTGTTTGAATATAATCGTATGTTAGTGTATGTAAATATATCTGTGGTGATCGTATTTATGGGAATATTCGCCTGTGAGAGTGTATGTGTGTGTGCGCCTGTGTGTGTGTATGTGTATGTGTGTGCGCGTGTGTGTGTGTTTGTGCGTATGTATGTGTACCTGAGAACTAGAGGGTGTGCATGCTTGTGAGTGAATATGTGTGAGTGCGTTGGCTGATGTATATATGCGTTAATGTGTGTACATAACTGTAACAACAGGTTGAATGTTGCAATAATTGCCATGAGATAGAATTTCGACCACAAATCATAGCAAGTGGGAAAACTGCTTTGCTGAAGCCAGTGTACAATAGGACTGTTGGAAACAGCATAGTGATGGAGGGGAAGAAGTTGAGGCCTCTTCCCTCACCAACAAAAAATAATAAAGTAAATAAGCAATTAAAATAGAATCAAAAGTCAAAGGAAAACCTTATGAATAAACAAAATAAAAGGTAAAAATATAAAATTGTAGTGAGATTCATAAAAAAAAAATAGCGTTGGGGAAGAAATTGGAAATGCGCAAAGTGAATGGAAGAGATTCTGGTTTGTGTGTGCATGCGTATGCAAAATGTGTAATGGGAAGGAAAGAGAGGATGAGAACTAATAATGAAGGGAAAATATAAGCTTTGTTTGGTAGGACCAAAAGGGAGTACAAAAAAAAAATAATAACTGTTTGAAGAATAGGAGAAAAACATTAAAAATGATGAGGAGAAGCCTGAGGAGGGGACAAATAGAGCAGATGGACAGGAAGTGGTAGAGTTTGATTATGTGAATGAAACGTGCACGCAATACAGACTTTAGAGTTATGCGTCTGCGTATTGAGTGTCATAAGCTACAGATTGTATTTTCATGGTTTCTTCAACCTTTGTGTCTAAGTCATGCATAAAACTCATATTTTTACTTGAATATATGCGTGCACGACTGGAAGAGTTCAGTTGAGTACCTGGACCGCAGTACTTCATTGGTACCTAATTTTCTTGACTTATAAGTGACGAAACGCTTAATTGAGAATGGCTCCACATTTTTTCCAACTTTTTAACAACTTTGCCAGTCCATCACCCTGATATATACATATACGTATATCTATCTATCTATCTATCTATATCTATATATATAGTAACAATGGCTTCAAATTTTCCAACAAATGGAGCAAATATTAGGGGGCGGGATGAGTCGATTACATTGACCCCAGTGTTCAAATGGTACTTAATTTATCGACCTGAAAGGATAAAAGGCAAAGTCAACCTCGGTGGAATTTGAACTTAGAACGTAGCGATAGACGAAATACCACTAAGCATTTCGCCCTGAGTGCTAACAATTCTGCCCGCTCGCCGCCTTATATACACATAGAAATAATAACAATAATCCTCGGCTGGAATTTATAAATATTTTACTTCGTCGCTACGCGCGTTTCCACAAGTTACATGTCTTTTAATATCACAGTTAGTATTCCTGCGATGATTACAGTGTAGTCCGTGATATACGTGGGTATCGGGGAGATCATCTTCGTGAATTCATTTCTTCAGGCCATATCGCATTAATGGATGTTTAACTAGGGTTTTTTTTTCTATTATCCATTTTAACCGCTAGCGCAAGAGCACTAGCAGAGACAAGCATAAATACATACATACATGCATAGATGCATATACATATACACACACATACACACTCACGCAGACACACACAGACATATATATATATATATATATATATATATATATATATATATATATATATATATAGAGAGAGAGAGAGAGAGAGAGAGAGAGAGATAGATAGATAGATAGATAGACAGATAGACAGACAGACAGACAGACATACATTACTATTACGCTTAAATTACTTCTGTAACAGACTTTTTATTTTGAGGTAAAATCTGTTATATTATATGTTATTTACTAATACTTTCCAATGTACTGTATTGTGCTTTGTAGTGGAATCTGCTGAAATAGTTTCTATATGTGTATATGAATGTAATATGCATATGTTTTGCTAGGAAGTTGGAGTCGTGAATTTTACAACTTTTAGGCTTACAATAGAATTTAATAATTACATATCATATATACGTTTCTCGTTTATTCGAGATTTAGTATACATTTCATGTATAATCCGTGTATACTCTTGCATTGTTTTAAGATTTGGTCCAATAATTTTGAATAGTCGCTGTGTCTTACTGCTTGTTTATTTTACTGGTAGCTTTAAGTATAGCTTCGTTCAGAAAACTCGTCTAAATGCTCTGCTAAGTAACGCTTTTGCAAATGGCATTTTATATCTGAGTGGATAATGGCTCCCACCGTGTAACTTTTTGCAGTTATACGAGTTTTTAGTACAACCGGATGTAGCACATCTGTTGTTTCTCTCTGCATGTTTATGTCTTGCATTAGGGTAGTTGTATTTCTTACAGCTATATATACGTACTGTTCGGCATTTTAAAATTCCCC